>NW_028225185.1:22143352-22319270 GCF_052327205.1 Somniosus microcephalus | reverse complement strand
CGAGGGAGCTTTACTCTGTATCTAACCTGTGCTGTATCTGCCCTGGGATTGTTTGACGGGACAGTGTAGAGGGAACTTTACTCTGTATCTAACCCGTGCTATACCTGCCCTGGGATTGTTTGATGGGACAGTGTAGAGGGCGCTTTACTCTGTATCTAACCCGTGCTGTACCCTGCCCTGGGATTGTTTGTTGGGACAGTGTAGAGTGAGCTTTACTCTGTATCTAACCTGTGCTGTATCTGCTCTGGGAGTGTTTGACGGGACAGTGTAGAGAGAGCTTTACTCTGTATCTAACCCGTGCTATACCTGCCCTGGGATTGTTTATGGGACAGTGTAGAGGGAGCTTTACTCTGTATCTAACCCGTTTTGTACCTGCCCATTGAGTGTTTGACGGGACAGTGTAGAGGGAGCTTTACTCTGTATCTAACCTGTATTGTATGTGCCCTGGGTGTGTTTGACGGGACAGTGTAGAGGGAGCTTTACTCCTGTATGTAACCCGTGCTGTACCTGCCCTGGTAGTGTTTGACGGGACAGTGTAGAGGGAGCTTTACTCTGTATCTAACCCGTGCTGTACCTGCCCTGGGATTGTTTGATGGGACAGTGTAGAGGGAGCTTTAATCTGTATCTAACCCGTGCTGCAGCTGCCCTGGGAGTGTTTGACGGGACAGTGTAGAGGGAGCTTTACTCTGTATCTACAACCCGTGCTGTACCTGCCTGGGAGTGTTTGATGGGTCAGTGCACAGGGAGCTTTACCTCTGTATCTAACCCATGCTGTACCTGCCCTGGAGTGTTTGACGGGATAGTGTCGAGGGAGCTTTACTCTTATCTAACCCGTGCTGTACCTGGCCCTGGGATTGTTTGATGGGACAGTGTAGAGGGAGCTTTACACTGTATCTAACCCGTGCTGTACCTGCCCTGGGAGTGTTTGATGGGACAGTGTAGAGGGAGCTTTCCTCTGTATCTAACCCGTGCTGTACCTGCCCTGGGAGTGTTTGAAAGGACAGTGTAGAGGGAGCTTTGCTCTGTATCTAACCCGTGCTGTACCTGCCCTGGGATTGTTTGATGGGACAGTGTAGAGGGAGCTTTACTCTGTATCTAACCCGTGCTGTATCTGCCCTGGGAGTGTTTGACGGGACAGTTTAGAGGGAGCTTTACTCTGTATCTAACCCGTGCTGTACCTGCCCTGGGAGTGTTTGATGGGACAGTGTAGAGGGAGCTTTACTCTGTATCTAACCCATGCTGTACCTGCCCTGGGAGTGTTTGACGGGACAGTGTAGAGGGAGCTTTACTCTGTATCTAATCTGTGCTGTACCTGCCCTGGGAGTGTTTGATGGGACAGTGTAGAGGGAGCTTTACTCTGTATCTAACCCGTACTGTACCTGACCTGGGATTGTTTGATGGGACAGTGCAGAGGGAGCCTTACTCTGTATCTAACCCGTGCTGTAACCTGCCCTGGGATTGTTTGTTGGACAGTGTAGAGTGAGCTTTACTCTGTATCTAACACCGTGCTGTACCTGCCCTGGAGTGTTTGATGGGACAGTGCAGAGGGAGATTTACTCTGTATCTAACCCGTGCTGGAACTGCCCTGGGAGTGTTTGACGGGACAGTATAGAGGGAGCTTTACTTTGTATCTAACCTGTGCTGTATCTGCTCTGGGAGTGTTTGAACGGGACAGTGTAGAGAGAGCTTTACTCTGTATCTAACCCGTGCTATACCTGCCCTGGGATTGTTTGGTGGGACAGTGTAGAGGGAGCTTTACTCTGTATCTAACCCGTGCTGTACCTGTCCTGGGAGTGTTTGACGGGACAGTGTAGAGGGAGCTTTACTCTGTAGCTAACCCGTGCTATACTTGCCCTGGAGTGTTTGAACGGGACAGTGTAGAGGGTGCTTTACTCTGTATCTAACCCGTGCTGTACCTGCCCTGGGATTGTTTGATGGGACGGTGTAGAGGGAGCTTTATTCTGTATCTAAACCGTGCTATACCTGCCATGGGAGTGTTTGATGGGACAGTGTAGAGGGAGCTTTACTCTCTATCTAACCCGTGCTGTATCTGTCCTGGGAGTGTTTGACGGGACAGTGTAGAGGGAGCTTTACTCTGTATCTAACCCGTTGCTGTACCTGCCCTTGGGATTGTTTGATGGGACAGTGTAGAGGGAGCTTTACTCTGTATCTAACCCGTGCTGTACCTGCCCTGGGAGTGTTTGACGGGACAGTGTACAGGGAGCTTTACTCTGTATCTAACCCGTGCTGTACCTGCCCTGGGAGTGTTTGATGGGACGGTGTAGATGGAGCTTTACTCTGTATCTAACCCGTGCTGTACCTGCCTGGGAGTGTTTGACGGGACAGTGTAGAGGGAGCTTTATTCTGTATCTAACCCGTGCTGCACCTGCCCTGGGAGTATTTGACGGGACAAGTGTAGAGGGGAGCTTTACCTCTGTATCTAACCCGTGCTGTACCTGCCCTGGGATTGTTTGACGGGACACTGTAGAGGGAGCTTTACTCTGTTTATAACCTGTGGTCTATCTGCTCTGGAAGTGTTTGACGGGACAGTGCAGAGGGAGCTTTACTCTGTCTCTAACCCCGTGCTGTACCTGCCCTGGGAGTGTTTGATGGGACAGTGTAGAGGGAGCTTTGCTCTGTATCTAACCTGTGCTGTACCTGCCCTGGGAGTGTTTGACAGGACAGTGTAGAGGGAGCTTTACTCTGCATCTAACCCGTGCTGTACCTGCCCTCGGAGTGTTTGATGGGAATGTGTAGAGGGAGCTTTACTCTGTATCTAACCCGTGCTGTACCTGCCCTGGGATTGTTTGATGGGACAGTGTAGAGGGAGCTTTACTCTGTATCTAACCCATGCTGTACCTGCCCTGGGAGTGTTTGACGGCACAGTGTAGAGGGAGCTTTACTCTGTATCTAACCTGTGCTGTATCTGCCCTGGGAGTGTTTGACGGGACAGTGTAGAGGGAGCTTTACCTCTGTATCTAACCCGTACTGTACCTGCCCTGGGATTGTTTGATGGGACAGTGTAGAGGGAGCTTTACTCTGTATCTAACCCGTGCTGTACCTGCCCTGGGAGTGTTTGATGGGACAGTGTAGAGGGAGATTTACTCTGTATCTAACCCATGCTGGAACTGCCCTGGGAGTGTTTGACGGGACAGTGCAGAGGGAGCTTTACTCTGTATCTAACCTGTGCTGTTTCTGCTCTGGGAGTGTTTGACGGGACAGTGTTGAGGGAGCTTTAGTCTGTAGCTATCCAGTGCTATACTTGCCCTGGGAGTGTTTGACGGCACAGTGTAGAGGGAGCTTTACTCTGTATCTAACCCATGCTGTACCTGCCCATTGAGTGTTTGACGGGACAGTGTAGAGGGAGCTTTACTCTGTATCTAACCTGTGTTGTATGTGCCCTGGGTGTGTTTGACGGGACAGTGTAGAGGGAGCTTTACTCTGTATCCAACCCGTGCTGTACCTGCCCTGGGATTGTTTGATGGGACAGTGTAGAGGGAGCTTTACTCTGTATCTAACCCATGCTGTACCTGCCCTGGGAGTGTTTGATGGGTCAGTGCACAGGGAGCTTTACTCTGTATCTAACCCATGCTGTACCTGCCCTGGGAGTGTTTGACGGGACAGTGTAGAGGGAGCTTTACTCTGTATCTAACCCGTACTGTATCTGCCCTGGGAGTGTTTCACGGGATAGTGTCGAGGGAGCTTTACTCTGTATCTAACCCGTGCTGTACCTGCCCTGGGATTGTTTGACGGGACAGTGTAGAGGGAGCTTTACTCTGTATCTAACCTGTGCTGTATCTGCTCTGGGAGTGTTTGACGGGACAGTGTAGAGGGAGCTTTACTCTGTAACTAACCCGTGCTATACTTGCCCTGGGAGTGTTTGACGGGACAGTGTAGAGGGAGCTTTGCTCTGTATCTAACCCGTGCTTTTCCAGCCCTGCGAGTGTTTGAAGGGGACAGTGTAGAGGGAGCTTTACTCTGTATCTAACCCGTGCTGTACCTGCCCTGGGAGTGTTTGACGGAACAATGAAGAGGGAACTTTACTCTGTATCTAACCCGTGCTGTACCTGCCCTGGGAGTTTTTGATGGGTCAGTGCACAGGCAGCTTTACTCTGTATCTAACCCATGCTGTACCTGCCCTGGGAGTGTTTGACGGGACAGTGTAGAGGGAGCTTTACTCTGTATCTAACCCGTACTGTATCTGCCCTGGGAGTGTTTCACGGGATAGTGTCGAGGGAGCTTTTCTCTGTATCTAACCCGTGCTGTACCTGCCCTGGGATTGTTTGACGGGACAGTATAGAGGGAGCTTTACTCTGTATCTAACCTGTGCTGTATCTGCTCTGGGAGTGTTTGACGGGACAGTGTAGAGGGAGCTTTACTCTGTAACTAACCCGTGCTATACTTGCCCTGGGAGTGTTTGACGGGACAGTGTAGAGGGAGCTTTGCTCTGTATCTAACCCGTGCTATACCAGCCCTGCGAGTGTTTGATGGGGACAGTGTAGAGGGAGCTTTACTCTGTATCTAACCCGTGCTGTACCTGCCCTGGGAGTGTTTGACGGAACAATGTAGAGGGAACTTTACTCTGTATCTAACCCGTGCTATACCTGCCCTGGGAGTGTTTGATGGGACAGTGTAGAGGGAGCTTTACTCTGTATCTAACCCGTGCCGTACCTGCACTGGGTGTGTTTGATGGGACACTGTCGAGGGAGCTTTACTCTGTATCTAACCTGTGCTGTATCTGCCCTGGGAGTGTTTGACGGAACAATGTAGAGGGAACTTTACTCTGTATCTAACCCGTGCTATACCTGCCCTGGGAGTGTTTGATGGGACACTGTCGAGGGAGCTTTACTCTGTATCTAACCTGTGCTGTATCTGCCCTGGGATTGTTTGACGGGACAGTGTAGAGGGAACTTTACTCTGTATCTAACCCGTGCTATACCTGCCCTGGGATTGTTTGATGGGACAGTGTAGAGGGAGCTTTACTCTGTATCTAACCCGTGCTGTACCTGCCCTGGGATTGTTTGTTGGGACAGTGTAGAGTGAGCTTTACTCTGTATCTAACCTGTGCTGTATCTGCTCTGGGAGTGTTTGACGGGACAGTGTAGAGGTAGCTTTAGTCTGTAGCTAACCCGTGCTATACTTGCCCTGGGAGTGTTTGACGGGACAGTGTAGAGAGAGCTTTACTCTGTATCTAACCCGTGCTATACCTGCCCTGGGATTGTTTGATGGGACAGTGTAGAGGGAGCTTTACTCTGTATCTAACCCGTTTTGTACCTGCCCATTGAGTGTTTGACGGGACAGTGTAGAGGGAGCTTTACTCTGTATCTAACCTGTATTGTATGTGCCCTGGGTGTGTTTGACGGGACAGTGTAGAGGGAGCTTTACTCTGTATGTAACCCGTGCTGTACCTGCCCTGGTAGTGTTTGACGGGACAGTGTAGAGGGAGCTTTACTCTGTATCTAACCCGTGCTGTACCTGCCCTGGGATTGTTTGATGGGACAGTGTAGAGGGAGCTTTAATCTGTATCTAACCCGTGCTGCAGCTGCCCTGGGAGTGTTTGACGGGACAGTGTAGAGGGAGCTTTACTCTGTATCTAACCCGTGCTGTACCTGCCCTGGGAGTGTTTGATGGGTCAGTGCACAGGGAGCTTTACTCTGTATCTAACCCATGCTGTACCTGCCCTGGGAGTGTTTGACGGGATAGTGTCGAGGGAGCTTTACTCTGTATCTAACCCGTGCTGTACCTGCCCTGGGATTGTTTGATGGGACAGTGTAGAGGGAGCTTTACACTGTATCTAACCCGTGCTGTACCTGCCCTGGGAGTGTTTGATGGGACAGTGTAGAGGGAGCTTTCCTCTGTATCTAACCCGTGCTGTACCTGCCCTGGGAGTGTTTGAAAGGACAGTGTAGAGGGAGCTTTGCTCTGTATCTAACCCGTGCTGTACCTGCCCTGGGATTGTTTGATGGGACAGTGTAGAGGGAGCTTTACTCTGTATCTAACCCGTGCTGTATCTGCCCTGGGAGTGTTTGACGGGACAGTTTAGAGGGAGCTTTACTCTGTATCTAACCCGTGCTGTACCTGCCCTGGGAGTGTTTGATGGGACAGTGTAGAGGGAGCTTTACTCTGTATCTAACCCATGCTGTACCTGCCCTGGGAGTGTTTGACGGGACAGTGTAGAGGGAGCTTTACTCTGTATCTAATCTGTGCTGTACCTGCCCTGGGAGTGTTTGATGGGACAGTGTAGAGGGAGCTTTACTCTGTATCTAACCCGTACTGTACCTGACCTGGGATTGTTTGATGGGACAGTGCAGAGGGAGCCTTACTCTGTATCTAACCCGTGCTGTACCTGCCCTGGGATTGTTTGTTGGGACAGTGTAGAGTGAGCTTTACTCTGTATCTAACCCGTGCTGTACCTGCCCTGGGAGTGTTTGATGGGACAGTGCAGAGGGAGATTTACTCTGTATCTAACCCGTGCTGGAACTGCCCTGGGAGTGTTTGACGGGACAGTATAGAGGGAGCTTTACTTTGTATCTAACCTGTGCTGTATCTGCTCTGGGAGTGTTTGACGGGACAGTGTAGAGAGAGCTTTACTCTGTATCTAACCCGTGCTATACCTGCCCTGGGATTGTTTGGTGGGACAGTGTAGAGGGAGCTTTACTCTGTATCTAACCCGTGCTGTACCTGTCCTGGGAGTGTTTGACGGGACAGTGTAGAGGGAGCTTTACTCTGTAGCTAACCCGTGCTATACTTGCCCTGGGAGTGTTTGACGGGACAGTGTAGAGGGTGCTTTACTCTGTATCTAACCCGTGCTGTACCTGCCCTGGGATTGTTTGATGGGACGGTGTAGAGGGAGCTTTATTCTGTATCTAAACCGTGCTATGCCTGCCATGGGAGTGTTTGATGGGACAGTGTAGAGGGAGCTTTACTCTCTATCTAACCCGTGCTGTATCTGTCCTGGGAGTGTTTGACGGGACAGTGTAGAGGGAGCTTTACTCTGTATCTAACCCGTGCTGTACCTGCCCTGGGATTGTTTGATGGGACAGTGTAGAGGGAGCTTTACTCTGTATCTAACCCGTGCTGTACCTGCCCTGGGAGTGTTTGACGGGACAGTGTACAGGGAGCTTTACTCTGTATCTAACCCGTGCTGTACCTGCCCTGGGAGTGTTTGATGGGACGGTGTAGATGGAGCTTTACTCTGTATCTAACCCGTGCTGTACCTGCCCTGGGAGTGTTTGACGGGACAGTGTAGAGGGAGCTTTATTCTGTATCTAACCCGTGCTGCACCTGCCCTGGGAGTATTTGACGGGACAGTGTAGAGGGAGCTTTACTCTGTATCTAACCCGTGCTGTACCTGCCCTGGGATTGTTTGACGGGACACTGTAGAGGGAGCTTTACTCTGTTTATAACCTGTGGTCTATCTGCTCTGGAAGTGTTTGACGGGACAGTGCAGAGGGAGCTTTACTCTGTCTCTAACCCGTGCTGTACCTGCCCTGGGAGTGTTTGATGGGACAGTGTCGAGGGAGCTTTGCTCTGTATCTAACCTGTGCTGTACCTGCCCTGGGAGTGTTTGACAGGACAGTGTAGAGGGAGCTTTACTCTGCATCTAACCCGTGCTGTACCTGCCCTCGGAGTGTTTGATGGGAATGTGTAGAGGGAGCTTTACTCTGTATCTAACCCGTGCTGTACCTGCCCTGGGATTGTTTGATGGGACAGTGTAGAGGGAGCTTTACTCTGTATCTAACCCATGCTGTACCTGCCCTGGGAGTGTTTGATGGGTCAGTGCACAGGGAGCTTTACTCTGTATCTAACCCATGCTGTACCTGCCCTGGGAGTGTTTGACGGGACAGTGTAGAGGGAGCTTTACTCTGTATCTAACCCGTACTGTATCTGCCCTGGGAGTGTTTCACGGGATAGTGTCGAGGGAGCTTTACTCTGTATCTAACCCGTGCTGTACCTGCCCTGGGATTGTTTGACGGGACAGTGTAGAGGGAGCTTTACTCTGTATCTAACCTGTGCTGTATCTGCTCTGGGAGTGTTTGACGGGACAGTGTAGAGGGAGCTTTACTCTGTAACTAACCCGTGCTATACTTGCCCTGGGAGTGTTTGACGGGACAGTGTAGAGGGAGCTTTGCTCTGTATCTAACCCGTGCTTTTCCAGCCCTGCGAGTGTTTGAAGGGGACAGTGTAGAGGGAGCTTTACTCTGTATCTAACCCGTGCTGTACCTGCCCTGGGAGTGTTTGACGGAACAATGAAGAGGGAACTTTACTCTGTATCTAACCCGTGCTGTACCTGCCCTGGGAGTTTTTGATGGGTCAGTGCACAGGCAGCTTTACTCTGTATCTAACCCATGCTGTACCTGCCCTGGGAGTGTTTGACGGGACAGTGTAGAGGGAGCTTTACTCTGTATCTAACCCGTACTGTATCTGCCCTGGGAGTGTTTCACGGGATAGTGTCGAGGGAGCTTTTCTCTGTATCTAACCCGTGCTGTACCTGCCCTGGGATTGTTTGACGGGACAGTATAGAGGGAGCTTTACTCTGTATCTAACCTGTGCTGTATCTGCTCTGGGAGTGTTTGACGGGACAGTGTAGAGGGAGCTTTACTCTGTAACTAACCCGTGCTATACTTGCCCTGGGAGTGTTTGACGGGACAGTGTAGAGGGTGCTTTGCTCTGTATCTAACCCGTGCTATACCAGCCCTGCGAGTGTTTGATGGGGACAGTGTAGAGGGAGCTTTACTCTGTATCTAACCCGTGCTGTACCTGCCCTGGGAGTGTTTGACGGAACAATGTAGAGGGAACTTTACTCTGTATCTAACCCGTGCTATACCTGCCCTGGGAGTGTTTGATGGGACAGTGTAGAGGGAGCTTTACTCTGTATCTAACCCGTGCCGTACCTGCACTGGGTGTGTTTGATGGGACACTGTCGAGGGAGCTTTACTCTGTATCTAACCTGTGCTGTATCTGCCCTGGGAGTGTTTGACGGAACAATGTAGAGGGAACTTTACTCTGTATCTAACCCGTGCTATACCTGCCCTGGGAGTGTTTGATGGGACACTGTCGAGGGAGCTTTACTCTGTATCTAACCTGTGCTGTATCTGCCCTGGGATTGTTTGACGGGACAGTGTAGAGGGAACTTTACTCTGTATCTAACCCGTGCTATACCTGCCCTGGGATTGTTTGATGGGACAGTGTAGAGGGAGCTTTACTCTGTATCTAACCCGTGCTGTACCTGCCCTGGGATTGTTTGTTGGGACAGTGTAGAGTGAGCTTTACTCTGTATCTAACCTGTGCTGTATCTGCTCTGGGAGTGTTTGACGGGACAGTGTAGAGGTAGCTTTAGTCTGTAGCTAACCCGTGCTATACTTGCCCTGGGAGTGTTTGACGGGACAGTGTAGAGAGAGCTTTACTCTGTATCTAACCCGTGCTATACCTGCCCTGGGATTGTTTGATGGGACAGTGTAGAGGGAGCTTTACTCTGTATCTAACCCGTTTTGTACCTGCCCATTGAGTGTTTGACGGGACAGTGTAGAGGGAGCTTTACTCTCTATCTAACCTGTATTGTATGTGCCCTGGGTGTGTTTGACGGGACAGTGTAGAGGGAGCTTTACTCTGTATGTAACCCGTGCTGTACCTGCCCTGGTAGTGTTTGACGGGACAGTGTAGAGGGAGCTTTACTCTGTATCTAACCCGTGCTGTACCTGCCCTGGGATTGTTTGATGGGACAGTGTAGAGGGAGCTTTAATCTGTATCTAACCCGTGCTGCAGCTGCCCTGGGAGTGTTTGACGGGACAGTGTAGAGGGAGCTTTACTCTGTATCTAACCCGTGCTGTACCTGCCCTGGGAGTGTTTGATGGGTCAGTGCACAGGGAGCTTTACTCTGTATCTAACCCATGCTGTACCTGCCCTGGGAGTGTTTGACGGGATAGTGTCGAGGGAGCTTTACTCTGTATCTAACCCGTGCTGTACCTGCCCTGGGATTGTTTGATGGGACAGTGTAGAGGGAGCTTTACACTGTATCTAACCCGTGCTGTACCTGCCCTGGGAGTGTTTGATGGGACAGTGTAGAGGGAGCTTTCCTCTGTATCTAACCCGTGCTGTACCTGCCCTGGGAGTGTTTGAAAGGACAGTGTAGAGGGAGCTTTGCTCTGTATCTAACCCGTGCTGTACCGGCCCTGGGATTGTTTGATGGGACAGTGTAGAGGGAGCTTTACTCTGTATCTAACCCGTGCTGTATCTGCCCTGGGAGTGTTTGACGGGACAGTTTAGAGGGAGCTTTACTCTGTATCTAACCCGTGCTGTACCTGCCCTGGGAGTGTTTGATGGGACAGTGTAGAGGGAGCTTTACTCTGTATCTAACCCATGCTGTACCTGCCCTGGGAGTGTTTGACGGGACAGTGTAGAGGGAGCTTTACTCTGTATCTAATCTGTGCTGTACCTGCCCTGGGAGTGTTTGATGGGACAGTGTAGAGGGAGCTTTACTCTGTATCTAACCCGTACTGTACCTGACCTGGGATTGTTTGATGGGACAGTGCAGAGGGAGCCTTACTCTGTATCTAACCCGTGCTGTACCTGCCCTGGGATTGTTTGTTGGGACAGTGTAGAGTGAGCTTTACTCTGTATCTAACCCGTGCTGTACCTGCCCTGGGAGTGTTTGATGGGACAGTGCAGAGGGAGATTTACTCTGTATCTAACCCGTGCTGGAACTGCCCTGGGAGTGTTTGACGGGACAGTATAGAGGGAGCTTTACTTTGTATCTAACCTGTGCTGTATCTGCTCTGGGAGTGTTTGACGGGACAGTGTAGAGAGAGCTTTACTCTGTATCTAACCCGTGCTATACCTGCCCTGGGATTGTTTGGTGGGACAGTGTAGAGGGAGCTTTACTCTGTATCTAACCCGTGCTGTACCTGTCCTGGGAGTGTTTGACGGGACAGTGTAGAGGGAGCTTTACTCTGTAGCTAACCCGTGCTATACTTGCCCTGGGAGTGTTTGACGGGACAGTGTAGAGGGTGCTTTACTCTGTATCTAACCCGTGCTGTACCTGCCCTGGGATTGTTTGATGGGACGGTGTAGAGGGAGCTTTATTCTGTATCTAAACCGTGCTATACCTGCCATGGGAGTGCTTGATGGGACAGTGTAGAGGGAGCTTTACTCTCTATCTAACCCGTGCTGTATCTGTCCTGGGAGTGTTTGACGGGACAGTGTAGAGGGAGCTTTACTCTGTATCTAACCCGTGCTGTACCTGCCCTGGGATTGTTTGATGGGACAGTGTAGAGGGAGCTTTACTCTGTATCTAACCCGTGCTGTACCTGCCCTGGGAGTGTTTGACGGGACAGTGTACAGGGAGCTTTACTCTGTATCTAACCCGTGCTGTACCTGCCCTGGGAGTGTTTGATGGGACGGTGTAGATGGAGCTTTACTCTGTATCTAACCCGTGCTGTACCTGCCCTGGGAGTGTTTGACGGGACAGTGTAGAGGGAGCTTTATTCTGTATCTAACCCGTGCTGCACCTGCCCTGGGAGTATTTGACGGGACAGTGTAGAGGGAGCTTTACTCTGTATCTAACCCGTGCTGTACCTGCCCTGGGATTGTTTGACGGGACACTGTAGAGGGAGCTTTACTCTGTTTATAACCTGTGGTCTATCTGCTCTGGAAGTGTTTGACGGGACAGTGCAGAGGGAGCTTTACTCTGTCTCTAACCCGTGCTGTACCTGCCCTGGGAGTGTTTGATGGGACAGTGTAGAGGGAGCTTTGCTCTGTATCTAACCTGTGCTGTACCTGCCCTGGGAGTGTTTGACAGGACAGTGTAGAGGGAGCTTTACTCTGCATCTAACCCGTGCTGTACCTGCCCTCGGAGTGTTTGATGGGAATGTGTAGAGGGAGCTTTACTCTGTATCTAACCCGTGCTGTACCTGCCCTGGGAGTGTTTGATGGGACAGTGTAGAGGGAGCTTTGCTCTGTATCTAACCCGTGCTGTACCTGCCCTGGGATTATTTGACGGGACAGTGTAGAGGGAGCTTTACTCTATCTAACCCGTGCTGCACCTGCCCTGGGAGTGTTTGATGGGACAGTTCAGAGGGAGCTTTACTCTGTATCTAACCCGTGCTGTACCTGCCCTGGGAGTGTTTGATGGGACAGTGTAGAGGTAGCTTTACTCTGTATCTAAGCCGTGCTATACCTGCCCTGGGAGTGTTTGATGGGACAGTGTAGAGGAAGCTTTGCTCTGTATCTAACCCGTGCTGTGCCTGCCCTGGGAGTGTTTGACGGGACAGTGTAGAGGGAACTTTACTCTGTATCTAACCTGGGCTGTATCTGCCCTGGAAGTGTTTGACGGGACAGTGTAGAGGCAGCTTTACTCTGTATCTAACCCGTGCTGTAACTGCCCTGGGATTGTTTGATGGGACAGTGCAGAGGGAGCTTTACTCTGTATCTAACCCGTGCTGCACCAGCCCTGGGAGTGTTTGATGGGACAGTGCAGAGGGAGCTTTACTCTGTATCTAACCCGTGCTGTACCTGCCCTTGGAGTGTTTGACGGGACAGTGTAGAGGGAGCTTTACTCTGTATCTAACCCGTGCTGTACCTGCCCTGGGAGTGTTTGACAGGACAGTGTAGAGGGAGCTTTATTCTGTATCTAACCCGTGCTGTACCTGCCCTGGGATTGTTTGATGGGACAGTGTAGAGGGAGCTTTACTCTGCATCTAACCCGTGCTGTACCTGCCCTGGGAGTGTTTGATGGGGACAGTGTAGAGGGAGCTTTACTCTGTATCTAACCCGTGCTGTACCTGCCCTGGGAGTGTTTGATGGGACAGTGTAGAGGGAGCTTTACTCTGTATCTAACCCATGCTGTACCTGCCCTGGGAGTGTTTGACGGCACAGTGTAGAGGGAGCTTTACTCTGTATCTAACCCGTGCTGTACCTGCCCTGGGATTGTTTGACGGGACAGTGTAGAGGGAGCTTTACTCTGTATCTAACCTGTGCTGTATCTGCTCTGGGAGTGTTTGACGGGACAGTGTAGAGGGAGCTTTACTCTGTAACTAACCCGTGCTATACTTGCCCTGGGAGTGTTTGACGGGACAGTGTAGAGGGAGCTTTGCTCTGTATCTAACCCGTGCTTTTCCAGCCCTGCGAGTGTTTGAAGGGGACAGTGTAGAGGGAGCTTTACTCTGTATCTAACCCGTGCTGTACCTGCCCTGGGAGTGTTTGACGGAACAATGAAGAGGGAACTTTACTCTGTATCTAACCCGTGCTGTACCTGCCCTGGGAGTTTTTGATGGGTCAGTGCACAGGCAGCTTTACTCTGTATCTAACCCATGCTGTACCTGCCCTGGGAGTGTTTGACGGGACAGTGTAGAGGGAGCTTTACTCTGTATCTAACCCGTACTGTATCTGCCCTGGGAGTGTTTCACGGGATAGTGTCGAGGGAGCTTTTCTCTGTATCTAACCCGTGCTGTACCTGCCCTGGGATTGTTTGACGGGACAGTATAGAGGGAGCTTTACTCTGTATCTAACCTGTGCTGTATCTGCTCTGGGAGTGTTTGACGGGACAGTGTAGAGGGAGCTTTACTCTGTAACTAACCCGTGCTATACTTGCCCTGGGAGTGTTTGACGGGACAGTGTAGAGGGTGCTTTGCTCTGTATCTAACCCGTGCTATACCAGCCCTGCGAGTGTTTGATGGGGACAGTGTAGAGGGAGCTTTACTCTGTATCTAACCCGTGCTGTACCTGCCCTGGGAGTGTTTGACGGAACAATGTAGAGGGAACTTTACTCTGTATCTAACCCGTGCTATACCTGCCCTGGGAGTGTTTGATGGGACAGTGTAGAGGGAGCTTTACTCTGTATCTAACCCGTGCCGTACCTGCACTGGGTGTGTTTGATGGGACACTGTCGAGGGAGCTTTACTCTGTATCTAACCTGTGCTGTATCTGCCCTGGGAGTGTTTGACGGAACAATGTAGAGGGAACTTTACTCTGTATCTAACCCGTGCTATACCTGCCCTGGGAGTGTTTGATGGGACACTGTCGAGGGAGCTTTACTCTGTATCTAACCTGTGCTGTATCTGCCCTGGGATTGTTTGACGGGACAGTGTAGAGGGAACTTTACTCTGTATCTAACCCGTGCTATACCTGCCCTGGGATTGTTTGATGGGACAGTGTAGAGGGAGCTTTACTCTGTATCTAACCCGTGCTGTACCTGCCCTGGGATTGTTTGTTGGGACAGTGTAGAGTGAGCTTTACTCTGTATCTAACCTGTGCTGTATCTGCTCTGGGAGTGTTTGACGGGACAGTGTAGAGGTAGCTTTAGTCTGTAGCTAACCCGTGCTATACTTGCCCTGGGAGTGTTTGACGGGACAGTGTAGAGAGAGCTTTACTCTGTATCTAACCCGTGCTATACCTGCCCTGGGATTGTTTGATGGGACAGTGTAGAGGGAGCTTTACTCTGTATCTAACCCGTTTTGTACCTGCCCATTGAGTGTTTGACGGGACAGTGTAGAGGGAGCTTTACTCTCTATCTAACCTGTATTGTATGTGCCCTGGGTGTGTTTGACGGGACAGTGTAGAGGGAGCTTTACTCTGTATGTAACCCGTGCTGTACCTGCCCTGGTAGTGTTTGACGGGACAGTGTAGAGGGAGCTTTACTCTGTATCTAACCCGTGCTGTACCTGCCCTGGGATTGTTTGATGGGACAGTGTAGAGGGAGCTTTAATCTGTATCTAACCCGTGCTGCAGCTGCCCTGGGAGTGTTTGACGGGACAGTGTAGAGGGAGCTTTACTCTGTATCTAACCCGTGCTGTACCTGCCCTGGGAGTGTTTGATGGGTCAGTGCACAGGGAGCTTTACTCTGTATCTAACCCATGCTGTACCTGCCCTGGGAGTGTTTGACGGGATAGTGTCGAGGGAGCTTTACTCTGTATCTAACCCGTGCTGTACCTGCCCTGGGATTGTTTGATGGGACAGTGTAGAGGGAGCTTTACACTGTATCTAACCCGTGCTGTACCTGCCCTGGGAGTGTTTGATGGGACAGTGTAGAGGGAGCTTTCCTCTGTATCTAACCCGTGCTGTACCTGCCCTGGGAGTGTTTGAAAGGACAGTGTAGAGGGAGCTTTGCTCTGTATCTAACCCGTGCTGTACCGGCCCTGGGATTGTTTGATGGGACAGTGTAGAGGGAGCTTTACTCTGTATCTAACCCGTGCTGTATCTGCCCTGGGAGTGTTTGACGGGACAGTTTAGAGGGAGCTTTACTCTGTATCTAACCCGTGCTGTACCTGCCCTGGGAGTGTTTGATGGGACAGTGTAGAGGGAGCTTTACTCTGTATCTAACCCATGCTGTACCTGCCCTGGGAGTGTTTGACGGGACAGTGTAGAGGGAGCTTTACTCTGTATCTAATCTGTGCTGTACCTGCCCTGGGAGTGTTTGATGGGACAGTGTAGAGGGAGCTTTACTCTGTATCTAACCCGTACTGTACCTGACCTGGGATTGTTTGATGGGACAGTGCAGAGGGAGCCTTACTCTGTATCTAACCCGTGCTGTACCTGCCCTGGGATTGTTTGTTGGGACAGTGTAGAGTGAGCTTTACTCTGTATCTAACCCGTGCTGTACCTGCCCTGGGAGTGTTTGATGGGACAGTGCAGAGGGAGATTTACTCTGTATCTAACCCGTGCTGGAACTGCCCTGGGAGTGTTTGACGGGACAGTATAGAGGGAGCTTTACTTTGTATCTAACCTGTGCTGTATCTGCTCTGGGAGTGTTTGACGGGACAGTGTAGAGAGAGCTTTACTCTGTATCTAACCCGTGCTATACCTGCCCTGGGATTGTTTGGTGGGACAGTGTAGAGGGAGCTTTACTCTGTATCTAACCCGTGCTGTACCTGTCCTGGGAGTGTTTGACGGGACAGTGTAGAGGGAGCTTTACTCTGTAGCTAACCCGTGCTATACTTGCCCTGGGAGTGTTTGACGGGACAGTGTAGAGGGTGCTTTACTCTGTATCTAACCCGTGCTGTACCTGCCCTGGGATTGTTTGATGGGACGGTGTAGAGGGAGCTTTATTCTGTATCTAAACCGTGCTATACCTGCCATGGGAGTGCTTGATGGGACAGTGTAGAGGGAGCTTTACTCTCTATCTAACCCGTGCTGTATCTGTCCTGGGAGTGTTTGACGGGACAGTGTAGAGGGAGCTTTACTCTGTATCTAACCCGTGCTGTACCTGCCCTGGGATTGTTTGATGGGACAGTGTAGAGGGAGCTTTACTCTGTATCTAACCCGTGCTGTACCTGCCCTGGGAGTGTTTGACGGGACAGTGTACAGGGAGCTTTACTCTGTATCTAACCCGTGCTGTACCTGCCCTGGGAGTGTTTGATGGGACGGTGTAGATGGAGCTTTACTCTGTATCTAACCCGTGCTGTACCTGCCCTGGGAGTGTTTGACGGGACAGTGTAGAGGGAGCTTTATTCTGTATCTAACCCGTGCTGCACCTGCCCTGGGAGTATTTGACGGGACAGTGTAGAGGGAGCTTTACTCTGTATCTAACCCGTGCTGTACCTGCCCTGGGATTGTTTGACGGGACACTGTAGAGGGAGCTTTACTCTGTTTATAACCTGTGGTCTATCTGCTCTGGAAGTGTTTGACGGGACAGTGCAGAGGGAGCTTTACTCTGTCTCTAACCCGTGCTGTACCTGCCCTGGGAGTGTTTGATGGGACAGTGTAGAGGGAGCTTTGCTCTGTATCTAACCTGTGCTGTACCTGCCCTGGGAGTGTTTGACAGGACAGTGTAGAGGGAGCTTTACTCTGCATCTAACCCGTGCTGTACCTGCCCTCGGAGTGTTTGATGGGAATGTGTAGAGGGAGCTTTACTCTGTATCTAACCCGTGCTGTACCTGCCCTGGGAGTGTTTGATGGGACAGTGTAGAGGGAGCTTTGCTCTGTATCTAACCCGTGCTGTACCTGCCCTGGGATTATTTGACGGGACAGTGTAGAGGGAGCTTTACTCTATCTAACCCGTGCTGCACCTGCCCTGGGAGTGTTTGATGGGACAGTTCAGAGGGAGCTTTACTCTGTATCTAACCCGTGCTGTACCTGCCCTGGGAGTGTTTGATGGGACAGTGTAGAGGTAGCTTTACTCTGTATCTAAGCCGTGCTATACCTGCCCTGGGAGTGTTTGATGGGACAGTGTAGAGGAAGCTTTGCTCTGTATCTAACCCGTGCTGTGCCTGCCCTGGGAGTGTTTGACGGGACAGTGTAGAGGGAACTTTACTCTGTATCTAACCTGGGCTGTATCTGCCCTGGAAGTGTTTGACGGGACAGTGTAGAGGCAGCTTTACTCTGTATCTAACCCGTGCTGTAACTGCCCTGGGATTGTTTGATGGGACAGTGCAGAGGGAGCTTTACTCTGTATCTAACCCGTGCTGCACCAGCCCTGGGAGTGTTTGATGGGACAGTGCAGAGGGAGCTTTACTCTGTATCTAACCCGTGCTGTACCTGCCCTTGGAGTGTTTGACGGGACAGTGTAGAGGGAGCTTTACTCTGTATCTAACCCGTGCTGTACCTGCCCTGGGAGTGTTTGACAGGACAGTGTAGAGGGAGCTTTATTCTGTATCTAACCCGTGCTGTACCTGCCCTGGGATTGTTTGATGGGACAGTGTAGAGGGAGCTTTACTCTGCATCTAACCCGTGCTGTACCTGCCCTGGGAGTGTTTGATGGGGACAGTGTAGAGGGAGCTTTACTCTGTATCTAACCCGTGCTGTACCTGCCCTGGGAGTGTTTGATGGGACAGTGTAGAGGGAGCTTTACTCTGTATCTAACCCATGCTGTACCTGCCCTGGGAGTGTTTGACGGCACAGTGTAGAGGGAGCTTTACTCTGTATCTAACCTGTGCTGTATCTGCCCTGGGAGTGTTTGACGGGACAGTGTAGAGGGAGCTTTACTCTGTATCTAACCCGTACTGTACCTGCCCTGGGATTGTTTGATGGGACAGTGTAGAGGGAGATTTACTCTGTATCTAACCCGTGCTGTATCTGCCCTGGGATTGTTTGTTGGGACAGTGTAGAGTGAGCTTTACTCTGTATCTAACCCGTTCTGTACCTGCCCTGGGAGTGTTTGATGGGACAGTGTAGAGGGAGATTTACTCTGTATCTAACCCGTGCTGGAACTGCCCTGGGAGTGTTTGACGGGACAGTGCAGAGGGAGCTTTACTCTGTATCTAACCTGTGCTGTATCTGCTCTGGGAGTGTTTGACGGGACAGTGTAGAGGGAGCTTTAGTCTGTAGCTAACCAGTGCTATACTTGCCCTGGGAATGTTTGACGGCACAGTGTAGAGGGAGCTTTCCTCTGTATCTAACCCGTGCTGTACCTGCCCATTGAGTGTTTGACGGGACAGTGTAGAGGGAGCTTTACTCTGTATCTAACCTGTGTTGTATGTGCCCTGGGTGTGTTTGACGGGACAGGGTAGAGGGAGCTTTACTCTGTATCCAACCCGTGCTGTACCTGCCCTGGGATTGTTTGATGGGACAGTGTAGAGGGAGCTTTACTCTGTATCTGACCCATGCTGTACCTGCCCTGGGAGTGTTTGATGGGTCAGTGCACAGGGAGCTTTACTCTGTATCTAACCCATGCTGTACCTGCCCTGGGAGTGTTTGACGGGACAGTGTAGAGGGAGCTTTACTCTGTATCTAACCCGTACTGTATCTGCCCTGGGAGTGTTTCACGGGATAGTGTCGAGGGAGCTTTACTCTGTATCTAACCCGTGCTGTATCTGCTCTGGGAGTGTTTGACGGGACAGTGTAGAGGGAGCTTTACTCTGTAACTAACCCGTGCTATACTTGCCCTGGGAGTGTTTGACGGGACAGTGTAGAGGGAGCTTTGCTCTGTATCTAACCCGTGCTATACCAGCCCTGCGAGTGTTTGAAGGGGACAGTGTAGAGGGAGCTTTACTCTGTATCTAACCCGTGCTGTACCTGCCCTGGGAGTGTTTGACGGAACAATGAAGAGGGAACTTTACTCTGTATCTAACCCGTGCTGTACCTGCCCTGGGAGTGTTTGATGGGTCAGTGCACAGGGAGCTTTACTCTGTATCTAACCCATGCTGTACCTGCCCTGGGAGTGTTTGACGGGACAGTGTAGAGGGAGCTTTACTCTGTATCTAACCCGTACTGTATCTGCCCTGGGACTGTTTCACGGGATAGTGTCGAGGGAGCTTTTCTCTGTATCTAACCCGTGCTGTACCTGCCCTGGGATTGTTTGACGGGACAGTATAGAGGGAGCTTTACTCTGTATCTAACCTGTGCTGTATCTGCTCTGGGAGTGTTTGACGGGACAGTGTAGAGGGAGCTTTACTCTGTCACTAACCCGTGCTATACTTGCCCTGGGAGTGTTTGACGGGACAGTGTAGAGGGAGCTTTGCTCTGTATCTAACCCGTGCTATACCAGCCCTGCGAGTGTTTGATGGGGACAGTGTAGAGGGAGCTTTACTCTGTATCTAACCCGTGCTGTACCTGCCCTGGGAGTGTTTGACGGAACAATGTAGAGGGAACTTTACTCTGTATCTAACCCGTGCTATACCTGCCCTGGGAGTGTTTGATGGGACAGTGTAGAGGGAGCTTTACTCTGTATCTAACCCGTGCCGTACCTGCACTGGGTGTGTTTGATGGGACACTGTCGAGGGAGCTTTACTCTGTATCTAACCTGTGCTGTATCTGCCCTGGGAGTGTTTGACGGAACAATGTAGAGGGAAATTTACTCTGTATCTAACCCGTGCTATACCTGCCCTGGGAGGGTTTGATGGGACACTGTCGAGGGAGCTTTACTCTGTATCTAACCTGTGCTGTATCTGCCCTGGGATTGTTTGACGGGACAGTGTAGAGGGAACTTTACTCTGTATCTAACCCGTGCTATACCTGCCCTGGGATTGTTTGATGGGACAGTGTAGAGGGAGCTTTACTCTGTATCTAACCCGTGCTGTACCTGCCCTGGGATTGTTTGTTGGGACAGTGTAGAGTGAGCTTTACTCTATCTAACCCGTGCTGCACCTGCCCTGGGAGTGTTTGATGGGACAGTTTAGAGGGAGCTTTACTCTGTATCTAACCCGTGCTGTACCTGCCCTGGGAGTGTTTGATGGGACAGTGTAGAGGGAGCTTTACTCTGTATCTAAGCCGTGCTATACCTGCCCTGGGAGTGTTTGATGGGACAGTGTAGAGGGAGCTTTGCTCTGTATCTAACCCATGCTGTACCTGCCCTGGGAGTATTTCACGGGACAGTGTAGAGGGAGCTTTACTCTGTATCTAACCCGTGCTGTGCCTGCCCTGGGAGTGTTTGACGGGACAGTGTAGAGGGAACTTTACTCTGTATCTAACCTGTGCTGTATCTGCCCTGGGAGTGTTTGACGGGACAGTGTAGAGGCAGCTTCACTCTGTATCTAACCCGTGCTATACCTGCCCTGGGATTGTTTGATGGGACAGTGTAGAGGGAGCTTTACTCTGTATCTAACCCGTGCTGCACCAGCCCTGGGAGTGTTTGATGGGACAGTGTAGAGGGAACTTTACTCTGTATCTAACCCGTGCTGTACCTGCCCTGGGAGTGTTTGATGGGACAGTGTAGAGGGAGCTTTACTCTGTATCTAACCCGTGCTGTACCTGCCCTGGGAGTGTTTGACAGGACAGTGTAGAGGGAGCTTTATTCTGTATCTAACCCGTGCTGTACCTGCCCTGGGATTGTTTGATGGGACAGTGTAGAGGGAGCTTTACTCTGCATCTAACCCGTGCTGTACCTGCCCTGGGAGTGTTTGATGGGGACAGTGTAGAGGGAGCTTTACTCTGTATCTAACCCGTGCTGTACCTGCCCTGGGAGTGTTTGATGGGACAGTGTAGAGGGAGCTTTACTCTGTATCTAACCCATGCTGTACCTGCCCTGGGAGTGTTTGACGGCACAGTGTAGAGGGAGCTTTACTCTGTATCTAACCTGTGCTGTATCTGCCCTGGGAGTGTTTGACGGGACAGTGTAGAGGGAGCTTTACTCTGTATCTAACCCGTACTGTACCTGCCCTGGGATTGTTTGATGGGACAGTGTAGAGGGAGCTTTACTCTGTATCTAACCCGTGCTGTACCTGCCCTGGGAGTGTTTGATGGGACAGTGTAGAGGGAGATTTACTCTGTATCTAACCCATGCTGGAACTGCCCTGGGAGTGTTTGACGGGACAGTGCAGAGGGAGCTTTACTCTGTATCTAACCTGTGCTGTATCTGCTCTGGGAGTGTTTGACGGGACAGTGTTGAGGGAGCTTTAGTCTGTAGCTATCCAGTGCTATACTTGCCCTGGGAGTGTTTGACGGCACAGTGTAGAGGGAGCTTTACTCTGTATCTAACCCGTGCTGTACCTGCCCATTGAGTGTTTGACGGGACAGTGTAGAGGGAGCTTTACTCTGTATCTAACCTGTGTTGTATGTGCCCTGGGTGTGTTTGACGGGACAGTGTAGAGGGAGCTTTACTCTGTATCCAACCCGTGCTGTACCTGCCCTGGGATTGTTTGATGGGACAGTGTAGAGGGAGCTTTACTCTGTATCTAACCCATGCTGTACCTGCCCTGGGAGTGTTTGATGGGTCAGTGCACAGGGAGCTTTACTCTGTATCTAACCCATGCTGTACCTGCCCTGGGAGTGTTTGACGGGACAGTGTAGAGGGAGCTTTACTCTGTATCTAACCCGTACTGTATCTGCCCTGGGAGTGTTTCACGGGATAGTGTCGAGGGAGCTTTACTCTGTATCTAACCCGTGCTGTACCTGCCCTGGGATTGTTTCACGGGACAGTGTAGAGTGAGCTTTACTCTGTATCTAACCTGTGCTGTATCTGCTCTGGGAGTGTTTGACGGGACAGTGTAGAGGGAGCTTTACTCTGTAACTAACCCGTGCTATACTTGCCCTGGGAGTGTTTGACGGGACAGTGTAGAGGGAGCTTTGCTCTGTATCTAACCCGTGCTTTTCCAGCCCTGCGAGTGTTTGAAGGGGACAGTGTAGAGGGAGCTTTACTCTGTATCTAACCCGTGCTGTACCTGCCCTGGGAGTGTTTGACGGAACAATGAAGAGGGAACTTTACTCTGTATCTAACCCGTGCTGTACCTGCCCTGGGAGTTTTTGATGGGTCAGTGCACAGGCAGCTTTACTCTGTATCTAACCCATGCTGTACCTGCCCTGGGAGTGTTTGACGGGACAGTGTAGAGGGAGCTTTACTCTGTATCTAACCCGTACTGTATCTGCCCTGGGAGTGTTTCACGGGATAGTGTCGAGGGAGCTTTTCTCTGTATCTAACCCGTGCTGTACCTGCCCTGGGATTGTTTGACGGGACAGTATAGAGGGAGCTTTACTCTGTATCTAACCTGTGCTGTATCTGCTCTGGGAGTGTTTGACGGGACAGTGTAGAGGGAGCTTTACTCTGTAACTAACCCGTGCTATACTTGCCCTGGGAGTGTTTGACGGGACAGTGTAGAGGGAGCTTTGCTCTGTATCTAACCCGTGCTATACCAACCCTGCGAGTGTTTGATGGGGACAGTGTAGAGGGAGCTTTACTCTGTATCTAACCCGTGCTGTACCTGCCCTGGGAGTGTTTGACGGAACAATGTAGAGGGAACTTTACTCTGTATCTAACCCGTGCTATACCTGCCCTGGGAGTGTTTGATGGGACAGTGTAGAGGGAGCTTTACTCTGTATCTAACCCGTGCCGTACCTGCACTGGGTGTGTTTGATGGGACACTGTCGAGGGAGCTTTACTCTGTATCTAACCTGTGCTGTATCTGCCCTGGGAGTGTTTGACGGAACAATGTAGAGGGAACTTTACTCTGTATCTAACCCGTGCTATACCTGCCCTGGGAGTGTTTGATGGGACACTGTCGAGGGAGCTTTACTCTGTATCTAACCTGTGCTGTATCTGCCCTGGGATTGTTTGACGGGACAGTGTAGAGGGAACTTTACTCTGTATCTAACCCGTGCTATACCTGCCCTGGGATTGTTTGATGGGACAGTGTAGAGGGAGCTTTACTCTGTATCTAACCCGTGCTGTACCTGCCCTGGGATTGTTTGTTGGGACAGTGTAGAGTGAGCTTTACTCTGTATCTAACCCGTGCTGTACCTGCCCTGGGAGTGTTTGATGGGACAGTGTAGAGGGAGATTTACTCTGTATCTAACCCGTGCTGGAACTGCCCTGGGAGTGTTTGACGGGACAGTGCAGAGGGAGCTTTACTCTCTATCTAACCTGTGCTGTATCTGCTCTGGGAGTGTTTGACGGGACAGTGTAGAGGGCGCTTTAGTCTGTAGCTAACCCGTGCTATACTTGCCCTGGGAGTGTTTGACGGGACAGTGTAGAGAGAGCGTTACTCTGCATCTAACCCGTGCTATACCTGCCCTGGGATTGTTTGATGGGACAGTGTAGAGGGAGCTTTACTCTGTATCTAACCCGAGCTGTACCTGCCCATTGAGTGTTTGACGGGACAGTGTAGAGGGAGCTTTACTCTGAATCTAACCTGTGTTGTATGTGCCCTGGGTGTGTTTGACGGGACAGTGTAGAGGGAGCTTTACTCTGTATCTAACCCGTGCTGTAGCTGCCCTGGGAGTGTTTAACCGGACAGTGTCGAGGGAGCTTTACTCTGTATCTAACCCGTGCTGTACCTGCCCTGGGAGTGTTTGATGGGTCAGTGCACAGGGAGCTTTACTCTGTATCTAACCCATGCTGTACCTGCCCTGGGAGTGTTTGACGGGACAGTGTAGAGGGAGCTTTACACTGTATCTAACCTGTGCTGTATCTGCTCTGGGAGTGTTTGACGGGATAGTGTCGAGGGAGCTTTACTCTGTATCTAACCCGTACTGTACCTGCCCTGGGATTGTTTGATGGGACAGTGTAGAGGGAGCTTTACACTGTATCTAACCCGTGCTGTACCTGCCCTGGGAGTGTTTGAAGGGACAGTGTAGAGAGAGCTTTACTCTGTATCTAACCCGTGCTGGAACTGCCCTGGGAGTGTTTGACGGGACAGTGTAGAGGGAGCTTTACTCTGTATCTAACCTGTGCTGTATCTGCTCTGGGAGTGTTTGACGGGACAGTGTAGAGGGAGCTTTACTCTGTAACGAACCCGTGCTATACTTGCCCTGGGAGTGTTTGACGGGACAGTGTAGAGGGAGCTTTACTCTGTATCTAACCCGTGCTACACCAGCCCTGCGAGTGTTTGATGGGGACAGTGTAGAGGGAGCTTTACTCTGTATCTAACCCGTGCTGTACCTGCCCTGGGAGTGTTTGACGGGACAGTGTAGAGGGAGCTTTTCTCTGCATCTAACCCGTGCTGTACCTGCCCTGGCATTGTTTGATGGGACAGTGTAGGTTGAGCTTTACTCTGTATCTAACCTGTGCTGTATCTGCTCTGGGAGTGTTTGACGGGACAGTGTAGAGGGAGCTTTACTCTATCTAACCCGTGCTGCACCTGCCCTGGGAGTGTTTGATGGGACAGTTTAGAGGGAGCTTTACTCTGTATCTAACCCGTGCTGTACCTGCCCTGGGAGTGTTTGATGGGACAGTGTAGAGGGAGCTTTACTCTGTATCTAAGCCGTGCTATACCTGCCCTGGGAGTGTTTGATGGGACAGTGTAGAGGGAGCTTTGCTCTGTATCTAACCCGTGCTGTACCTGCCCTGGGAGTATTTCACGGGACAGTGTAGAGGGAGCTTTACTCTGTATCTAACCCGTGCTGTGCCTGCCCTGGGAGTGTTTGACGGGACAGTGTAGAGGGAACTTTACTCTGTATCTAACCTGTGCTGTATCTGCCCTGGGAGTGTTTGATGGGACAGTGTAGAGGGAGCTTTACTCTGTATCTAACCCGGACTGTACCTGCCCTGGGAGTGTTTGATGGGACAGTGTAGAGGGAGCCTTACTCTGTATCTAACCCGTGCTGTCCCTGCCCTGGGATTGTTTGTTGGGACAGTGTAGAGTGAGCTTTACTCTGTATCTAACCCGTGCTGTACCTGCCCTGGGAGTGTTGATGGGACAGTGTAGAGGGAGATTTACTCTGCATCTAACCAGTGCTGGAACTGCCCTGGGAGTGTTTGACGGGACAGGGTAGAGGGAGCTTTACTTTGTATCTAACCTGTGCTGTATCTGCTCTGGGAGTGTTTGACGGGACAGTGTAGAGAGAGCTTTACTCTGTATCTAACCCGCGCTATACCTGCCCTGGGATTGTTTGGTGGGACAGTGTAGAGGGAGCTTTACTCTGTAGCTAACCCGTGCTATACTTGCCCTGGGAGTGTTTGACGGGACAGTGTAGAGGGTGCTTTACTCTGTATCTAACCCGTGCTGTACCTGCCCTGGGATTGTTTGATGGGACAGTGTAGAGGGAGCTTTACTCTGTATCTAACCCGTGCTGTACCTGCCCTGGGAGTGTTTGATGGGACGGTGTAGAGGGAGCTTTATTCTGTATCTAACCCGTACTGTACCTGCCCTGGGAGTGTTTGATGGGACAGTGTAGAGGGAGCTTTACTCTGTATCTAACCCGGGCTGTACCTTCCCTGCGAGTGTTTGACGGGACAGTGTAGAGGGAGCTTTTCTCTATATCTAACCCGTGCTGTACCTGCCCTGGGAGTGTTTGATGGGACAGTGTAGAGTGAGCTTTACTCTGTATCTAACCTGTGCTGTATCTGTCCTGGGAGTGTTTGACGGGACAGTGTAGAGGGAGGTTTACTCTGTATCTAACCCGTGCTGTACCTGCCCTGGGATTGTTTGATGGGACAGTGTAGAGGGAGCTTTACTCTGCATCTAACCCGTGCTGTACCTGCCCTGGGAGTGTTTGACGGGACAGTGTACAGGGAGCTTTACTCTGTATCTAACCCGTGCTGTACCTGTCCTGGGAGTGTTTGATGGGACGGTGTAGATGGAGCTTTACTCTGTATCTAACCCGTGCTGTACCTGCCCTGGGAGTGTTTGACGGGACAGTGTAGAGGGAGCTTTACTCTGTATCTAACCTGTGCTGTATCTGCCCTGGGAGTGTTTGACGGGACAGTCTCGAGGGAGCTTTACTCTGTATCTAACCCGTGCTGCACCTGCCCTGGGAGTATTTGACGGGACAGTGTAGAGGGAGCTTTACTCTGTATCTAACCCGTGCTGTACCTGCCCTGGGATTGTTTGACGGGACACTGTAGAGGGAGCTTTACTCTGTATATAACCTGTGCTGTATCTGCTCTGGGAGTGTTTGACGGGACAGTGTAGAGGGAGCTTTACTCTGTAGCTAACCCGTGCTTTACTTGCCCTGGGAGTGTTTGATGGGACAGTGTAGAGAGAGCTTCACTCTGTATCTAACCCGTGCTATACCAGCCCTGGGAGTGTTTGACGGGACAGTGTAGAGGGAGCTTTACTCTGTATCTAACCCGTGCTATACCTGCCCTGGGAGTGTTTGACGGGACAGTGTAGAGGGAGCTTTACTCTGTATCTAACCTGTGCTGTACCTCCCCTGGGAGTTGTTGACGGGACAGTGTGGAGGAAGCTTTACTCTGTATCTAACCTGTGCTGTATCTGCCCTGGGAATATTTGATGGGACAGTGTAGAGGGAGCTTTACTCTGTCTCTAACCCGTGCTGTACCTGCCCTGGGAGTGTTTGATGGGACAGTGTAGAGGGAGCTTTACTCTGTATCTAAGCCGTGCGTAGAGGGAGCTTTACTCTCTATCTAACCCGTGCTATACCTGCCCTGGGAGTGTTTGACAGGACAGTGTAGAGGGAGCTTTACTCTGTATCTAACCCGTGCTGTACCTGCCCTGGGAGTATTTGACGGGACAGTGTGGAGGGAGCTTTACTCTATCTAACCCGTTCTGCACCTGCCCTGGGAGTGTTTGATGGGACAGTTTAGAGGGAGCTTTACTCTGTATCTAACCCGTGCTGTACCTGCCCTGGGAGTGTTTGATGGGACAGTGTAGAGGGAGCTTTACTCTGTATCTAACCCGTGCTGTGCCTGCCCTGGGAGTGTTTGACGGGAGAGTGTAGAGGGAACTTTTCTCTGTATCTAACCTGTGCTGTATCTGCCCTGGGAGTGTTTGATGGGACAGTGTAGAGGCAGCTTCACTCTGTATCTAACCCGTGCTGTACCTGCCCTGGGATTGTTTGATGGGACAGTGTAGAGGGAGCTTTACTCTGTATCTAACCCTTGCTGCACCAGCCCTGGGAGTGTTTGATGGGACAGTGCAGAGGGAGCTTTACTCTGTATCTAACCCGTGCTGTACCTGCCCTGGGAGTGTTTGATGGGACAGTGTAGAGGGAGCTTTACTCTGTATCTAACCCGTGCTGTACCTGCCCTGGGAGTGTTTGACAGGACAGTGTAGAGGGAGCTTTGCTCTGTATCTAACCCGTGCTGTACCTGCCCTGGGATTGTTTGATGGGACAGTGTAGAGGGAGCTTTACTCTGTATCTAACCCGTGCTGTACCTGCCCTGGGAGTGTTTGACGGGACAGTGTAGAGGGAGATTTACTCTGTATCTAACCTGTGCTGTATCTGCCCTGGGAGTGTTTGATGGGACAGTGTAGAGGGAGCTTTACTCTGTATCTAACCCGTGCTGCACCTGCCCTGGGAGTGTTTGATGGGACAGTGTAGAGGGAGCTTTACTCGGTATCTAACCCGTGCTGTACCTGCCCTGGGAGTGTTTGACGGGACAGTGTAGAGGGAGCTTTACTCTGTATCTAACCTGTGCTGTATCTGCCCTGGGAGTGTTTGATGGGACAGTGTAGAGGGAGCTTTACTCTGTATCTAACCCGTACTGTACCTGCCCTGGGATTGTTTGATGGGACAGTGTAGAGGGAGCCTTACTCGGTATCTAACCCGTGCTGTACCTGCCCTGGGAGTGTTTGATGGGACAATGTAGAGGGAGATTTACTCTGTATCTAACCTGTGCTGTATCTGCTCTGGGAGTGTTTGACGGGACAGTGTAGAGGGAGCTTTACTCTGTAGCTAACCTGTGCTATACTTGCCCTGGGAGTGTTTGACGGGACAGTGTAGAGAGAGCTTTACTCTGTATCTACCCCGTGCTATACCTGCCCTGGGAGTGTTTGATGGGACAGTGTAGAGGGAGCTTTACTCTGTATCTAACCCGTGCTGTACCTGCCCTGGGAGTGTTTGACGGGACAGTGTAGAGGGAGCTTTACTCTGTAGCTAACCTGTGCTATACTTGCCCTGGGAGTGTTTGACGGGACAGTGTAGAGAGAGCTTTACTCTGTATCTACCCCGTGCTATACCTGCCCTGGGAGTGTTTGATGGGACAGTGTAGAGGGAGCTTTACTCTGTATCTAACCCGTGCTGTACCTGCCCTGGGAGTGTTTGATGGGACAGTGTAGAGGGAGCTTTACTCTGTATCTAAGCCGTGCTATACCTGCCCTGGGAGTGTTTGATGGGACAGTGTAGAGGGAGCTTTGCTCTGTATCTAACCCATGCTGTACCTGCCCTGGGAGTATTTCACGGGACAGTGTAGAGGGAGCTTTACTCTGTATCTAACCCGTGCTGTGCCTGCCCTGGGAGTGTTTGACGGGACAGTGTAGAGGGAACTTTACTCTGTATCTAACCTGTGCTGTATCTGCCCTGGGAGTGTTTGACGGGACAGTGTAGAGGCAGCTTCACTCTGTATCTAACCCGTGCTATACCTGCCCTGGGATTGTTTGATGGGACAGTGTAGAGGGAGCTTTACTCTGTATCTAACCCGTGCTGCACCAGCCCTGGGAGTGTTTGATGGGACAGTGTAGAGGGAACTTTACTCTGTATCTAACCCGTGCTGTACCTGCCCTGGGAGTGTTTGATGGGACAGTGTAGAGGGAGCTTTACTCTGTATCTAACCCGTGCTGTACCTGCCCTGGGAGTGTTTGACAGGACAGTGTAGAGGGAGCTTTATTCTGTATCTAACCCGTGCTGTACCTGCCCTGGGATTGTTTGATGGGACAGTGTAGAGGGAGCTTTACTCTGCATCTAACCCGTGCTGTACCTGCCCTGGGAGTGTTTGATGGGGACAGTGTAGAGGGAGCTTTACTCTGTATCTAACCCGTGCTGTACCTGCCCTGGGAGTGTTTGATGGGACAGTGTAGAGGGAGCTTTACTCTGTATCTAACCCATGCTGTACCTGCCCTGGGAGTGTTTGACGGCACAGTGTAGAGGGAGCTTTACTCTGTATCTAACCTGTGCTGTATCTGCCCTGGGAGTGTTTGACGGGACAGTGTAGAGGGAGCTTTACTCTGTATCTAACCCGTACTGTACCTGCCCTGGGATTGTTTGATGGGACAGTGTAGAGGGAGCTTTACTCTGTATCTAACCCGTGCTGTACCTGCCCTGGGAGTGTTTGATGGGACAGTGTAGAGGGAGATTTACTCTGTATCTAACCCATGCTGGAACTGCCCTGGGAGTGTTTGACGGGACAGTGCAGAGGGAGCTTTACTCTGTATCTAACCTGTGCTGTATCTGCTCTGGGAGTGTTTGACGGGACAGTGTTGAGGGAGCTTTAGTCTGTAGCTATCCAGTGCTATACTTGCCCTGGGAGTGTTTGACGGCACAGTGTAGAGGGAGCTTTACTCTGTATCTAACCCGTGCTGTACCTGCCCATTGAGTGTTTGACGGGACAGTGTAGAGGGAGCTTTACTCTGTATCTAACCTGTGTTGTATGTGCCCTGGGTGTGTTTGACGGGACAGTGTAGAGGGAGCTTTACTCTGTATCCAACCCGTGCTGTACCTGCCCTGGGATTGTTTGATGGGACAGTGTAGAGGGAGCTTTACTCTGTATCTAACCCATGCTGTACCTGCCCTGGGAGTGTTTGATGGGTCAGTGCACAGGGAGCTTTACTCTGTATCTAACCCATGCTGTACCTGCCCTGGGAGTGTTTGACGGGACAGTGTAGAGGGAGCTTTACTCTGTATCTGACCCGTACTGTATCTGCCCTGGGAGTGTTTCACGGGATAGTGTCGAGGGAGCTTTACTCTGTATCTAACCCGTGCTGTACCTGCCCTGGGATTGTTTGACGGGACAGTGTAGAGGGAGCTTTACTCTGTATCTAACCTGTGCTGTATCTGCTCTGGGAGTGTTTGACGGGACAGTGTAGAGGGAGCTTTACTCTGTAACTAACCCGTGCTATACTTGCCCTGGGAGTGTTTGACGGGACAGTGTAGAGGGAGCTTTGCTCTGTATCTAACCCGTGCTTTTCCAGCCCTGCGAGTGTTTGAAGGGGACAGTGTAGAGGGAGCTTTACTCTGTATCTAACCCGTGCTGTACCTGCCCTGGGAGTGTTTGACGGAACAATGAAGAGGGAACTTTACTCTGTATCTAACCCGTGCTGTACCTGCCCTGGGAGTTTTTGATGGGTCAGTGCACAGGCAGCTTTACTCTGTATCTAACCCATGCTGTACCTGCCCTGGGAGTGTTTGACGGGACAGTGTAGAGGGAGCTTTACTCTGTATCTAACCCGTACTGTATCTGCCCTGGGAGTGTTTCACGGGATAGTGTCGAGGGAGCTTTTCTCTGTATCTAACCCGTGCTGTACCTGCCCTGGGATTGTTTGACGGGACAGTATAGAGGGAGCTTTACTCTGTATCTAACCTGTGCTGTATCTGCTCTGGGAGTGTTTGACGGGACAGTGTAGAGGGAGCTTTACTCTGTAACTAACCCGTGCTATACTTGCCCTGGGAGTGTTTGACGGGACAGTGTAGAGGGAGCTTTGCTCTGTATCTAACCCGTGCTATACCAGCCCTGCGAGTGTTTGATGGGGACAGTGTAGAGGGAGCTTTACTCTGTATCTAACCCGTGCTGTACCTGCCCTGGGAGTGTTTGACGGAACAATGTAGAGGGAACTTTACTCTGTATCTAACCCGTGCTATACCTGCCCTGGGAGTGTTTGATGGGACAGTGTAGAGGGAGCTTTACTCTGTATCTAACCCGTGCCGTACCTGCACTGGGTGTGTTTGATGGGACACTGTCGAGGGAGCTTTACTCTGTATCTAACCTGTGCTGTATCTGCCCTGGGAGTGTTTGACGGAACAATGTAGAGGGAACTTTACTCTGTATCTAACCCGTGCTATACCTGCCCTGGGAGTGTTTGATGGGACACTGTCGAGGGAGCTTTACTCTGTATCTAACCTGTGCTGTATCTGCCCTGGGATTGTTTGACGGGACAGTGTAGAGGGAACTTTACTCTGTATCTAACCCGTGCTATACCTGCCCTGGGATTGTTTGATGGGACAGTGTAGAGGGAGCTTTACTCTGTATCTAACCCGTGCTGTACCTGCCCTGGGATTGTTTGTTGGGACAGTGTAGAGTGAGCTTTACTCTGTATCTAACCCGTGCTGTACCTGCCCTGGGAGTGTTTGATGGGACAGTGTAGAGGGAAATTTACTCTGTATCTAACCCGTGCTGGAACTGCCCTGGGAGTGTTTGACGGGACAGTGCAGAGGGAGCTTTACTCTCTATCTAACCTGTGCTGTATCTGCTCTGGGAGTGTTTGACGGGACAGTGTAGAGGGCGCTTTAGTCTGTAGCTAACCCGTGCTATACTTGCCCTGGGAGTGTTTGACGGGACAGTGTAGAGAGAGCGTTACTCTGCATCTAACCCGTGCTATACCTGCCCTGGGATTGTTTGATGGGACAGTGTAGAGGGAGCTTTACTCTGTATCTAACCCGAGCTGTACCTGCCCATTGAGTGTTTGACGGGACAGTGTAGAGGGAGCTTTACTCTGAATCTAACCTGTGTTGTATGTGCCCTGGGTGTGTTTGACGGGACAGTGTAGAGGGAGCTTTACTCTGTATCTAACCCGTGCTGTAGCTGCCCTGGGAGTGTTTAACCGGACAGTGTCGAGGGAGCTTTACTCTGTATCTAACCCGTGCTGTACCTGCCCTGGGAGTGTTTGATGGGTCAGTGCACAGGGAGCTTTACTCTGTATCTAACCCATGCTGTACCTGCCCTGGGAGTGTTTGACGGGACAGTGTAGAGGGAGCTTTACACTGTATCTAACCTGTGCTGTATCTGCTCTGGGAGTGTTTGACGGGATAGTGTCGAGGGAGCTTTACTCTGTATCTAACCCGTACTGTACCTGCCCTGGGATTGTTTGATGGGACAGTGTAAAGGGAGCTTTACACTGTATCTAACCCGTGCTGTACCTGCCCTGGGAGTGTTTGAAGGGACAGTGTAGAGAGAGCTTTACTCTGTATCTAACCCGTGCTGGAACTGCCCTGGGAGTGTTTGACGGGACAGTGTAGAGGGAGCTTTACTCTGTATCTAACCTGTGCTGTATCTGCTCTGGGAGTGTTTGACGGGACAGTGTAGAGGGAGCTTTACTCTGTAACGAACCCGTGCTATACTTGCCCTGGGAGTGTTTGACGGGACAGTGTAGAGGGAGCTTTACTCTGTATCTAACCCGTGCTACACCAGCCCTGCGAGTGTTTGATGGGGACAGTGTAGAGGGAGCTTTACTCTGTATCTAACCCGTGCTGTACCTGCCCTGGGAGTGTTTGACGGGACAGTGTGGAGGGAGCTTTTCTCTGCATCTAACCCGTGCTGTACCTGCCCTGGCATTGTTTGATGGGACAGTGTAGGTTGAGCTTTACTCTGTATCTAACCTGTGCTGTATCTGCTCTGGGAGTGTTTGACGGGACAGTGTAGAGGGAGCTTTACTCTATCTAACCCGTGCTGCACCTGCCCTGGGAGTGTTTGATGGGACAGTTTAGAGGGAGCTTTACTCTGTATCTAACCCGTGCTGTACCTGCCCTGGGAGTGTTTGATGGGACAGTGTAGAGGGAGCTTTACTCTGTATCTAAGCCGTGCTATACCTGCCCTGGGAGTGTTTGATGGGACAGTGTAGAGGGAGCTTTGCTCTCTATCTAACCCGTGCTGTACCTGCCCTGGGAGTATTTCACGGGACAGTGTAGAGGGAGCTTTACTCTGTATCTAACCCGTGCTGTGCCTGCCCTGGGAGTGTTTGACGGGACAGTGTAGAGGGAACTTTACTCTGTATCTAACCTGTGCTGTATCTGCCCTGGGAGTGTTTGATGGGACAGTGTAGAGGTAGCTTTACTCTGTATCTAACCCGGACTGTACCTGCCCTGGGAGTGTTTGATGGGACAGTGTAGAGGGAGCCTTACTCTGTATCTAACCCGTGCTGTCCCTGCCCTGGGATTGTTTGTTGGGACAGTGTAGAGTGAGCTTTACTCTGTATCTAACCCGTGCTGTACCTGCCCTGGGAGTGTTGATGGGACAGTGTAGAGGGAGATTTACTCTGCATCTAACCAGTGCTGGAACTGCCCTGGGAGTGTTTGACGGGACAGGGTAGAGGGAGCTTTACTTTGTATCTAACCTGTGCTGTATCTGCTCTGGGAGTGTTTGACGGGACAGTGTAGAGAGAGCTTTACTCTGTATCTAACCCGCGCTATACCTGCCCTGGGATTGTTTGGTGGGACAGTGTAGAGGGAGCTTTACTCTGTAGCTAACCCGTGCTATACTTGCCCTGGGAGTGTTTGACGGGACAGTGTAGAGGGTGCTTTACTCTGTATCTAACCCGTGCTGTACCTGCCCTGGGATTGTTTGATGGGACAGTGTAGAGGGAGCTTTACTCTGTATCTAACCCGTGCTGTACCTGCCCTGGGAGTGTTTGATGGGACGGTGTAGAGGGAGCTTTATTCTGTATCTAACCCGTACTGTACCTGCCCTGGGAGTGTTTGATGGGACAGTGTAGAGGGAGCTTTACTCTGTATCTAACCCGGGCTGTACCTTCCCTGCGAGTGTTTGACGGGACAGTGTAGAGGGAGCTTTTCTCTATATCTAACCCGTGCTGTACCTGCCCTGGGAGTGTTTGATGGGACAGTGTAGAGTGAGCTTTACTCTGTATCTAACCTGTGCTGTATCTGTCCTGGGAGTGTTTGACGGGACAGTGTAGAGGGAGGTTTACTCTGTATCTAACCCGTGCTGTACCTGCCCTGGGATTGTTTGATGGGACAGTGTAGAGGGAGCTTTACTCTGCATCTAACCCGTGCTGTACCTGCCCTGGGAGTGTTTGACGGGACAGTGTACAGGGAGCTTTACTCTGTATCTAACCCGTGCTGTACCTGCCCTGGGAGTGTTTGATGGGACGGTGTAGATGGAGCTTTACTCTGTATCTAACCCGTGCTGTACCTGCCCTGGGAGTGTTTGACGGGACAGTGTAGAGGGAGCTTTACTCTGTATCTAACCTGTGCTGTATCTGCCCTGGGAGTGTTTGACGGGACAGTCTCGAGGGAGCTTTACTCTGTATCTAACCCGTGCTGCACCTGCCCTGGGAGTATTTGACGGGACAGTGTAGAGGGAGCTTTACTCTGTATCTAACCCGTGCTGTACCTGCCCTGGGATTGTTTGACGGGACACTGTAGAGGGAGCTTTACTCTGTATATAACCTGTGCTGTATCTGCTCTGGGAGTGTTTGACGGGACAGTGTAGAGGGAGCTTTACTCTGTAGCTAACCCGTGCTTTACTTGCCCTGGGAGTGTTTGATGGGACAGTGTAGAGAGAGCTTCACTCTGTATCTAACCCGTGCTATACCAGCCCTGGGAGTGTTTGACGGGACAGTGTAGAGGGAGCTTTACTCTGTATCTAACCCGTGCTATACCTGCCCTGGGAGTGTTTGACGGGACAGTGTAGAGGGAGCTTTACTCTGTATCTAACCTGTGCTGTACCTCCCCTGGGAGTTGTTGACGGGACAGTGTGGAGGAAGCTTTACTCTGTATCTAACCTGTGCTGTATCTGCCCTGGGAATATTTGATGGGACAGTGTAGAGGGAGCTTTACTCTGTCTCTAACCCGTGCTGTACCTGCCCTGGGAGTGTTTGACGGGACAGTGTAGAGGGAGGTTTACTCTGTATCTAACCCGTGCTGTACCTGCCCTGGGATTGTTTGATGGGACAGTGTAGAGGGAGCTTTACTCTGTATCTAACCCGTGCTGTACCTGCCCTGGGAGTGTTTGACGGGACAGTGTAGAGGGAGCTTTACTCTGTATCTAACCCGTGCTGTACCTGCCCTGGGAGTGTTTGATGGGACGGTGTAGATGGAGCTTTACTCTGTATCTAACCCGTGCTGTACCTGCCCTGGGAGTGTTTGACGGGACAGTGTAGAGGGAGCTTTACTCTGTCTCTAACCCGTGCTGTATCTGGTCTGGGAGTGTTTGACGGGACAGTGTAGGGGGAGCTTTACTCTGTCGCTAACCCGTGCTATACTTGCCCTGGGAGTGTTTGATGGGACAGTGTAGAGGGAGCTTTACTCTGTATCTAACCCGTGCTGTACCTGCCCTGGGAGTGTTTGACAGGACAGTGTAGAGGGAGCTTTGCTCTGTATCTAACCCGTGCTGTACCTGCCCTGGGATTGTTTGATGGGACAGTGTAGAGGGAGCTTTACTCTGTATCTAACCCGTGCTGTACCTGCCCTGGGAGTGTTTGACGGGACAGTGTAGAGGGAGATTTACTCTGTATCTAACCTGTGCTGTATCTGCCCTGGGAGTGTTTGATGGGACAGTGTAGAGGGAGCTTTACTCTGCATCTAACCCGTGCTGCACCTGCCCTGGGAGTGTTTGATGGGACAGTGTAGAGGGAGCTTTACTCGGTATCTAACCCATGCTGTACCTGCCCTGGGAGTGTTTGACGGGACAGTGTAGAGGGAGCTTTACTCTGTATCTAACCTGTGCTGTATCTGCCCTGGGAGTGTTTGATGGGACAGTGTAGAGGGAGCTTTACTCTGTATCTAACCCGTACTGTACCTGCCCTGGGATTGTTTGATGGGACAGTGTAGAGGGAGCCTTACTCTGTATCTAACCCGTGCTGTACCTGCCCTGGGAGTGTTTGATGGGACAGTGTAGAGGGAGATTTACTCTGTATCTAACCCGTGCTGGAACTGCCCTGGGAGTGTTTGACGGGACAGTGTAGAGGGAGCTTTACTTTGTATCTAACCTGTGCTGTATCTGCTCTGGGAGTGTTTGACGGGACAGTGTAGAGGGAGCTTTACTCTGTAGCTAACCTGTGCTATACTTGCCCTGGGAGTGTTTGACGGGACAGTGTAGAGAGAGCTTTACTCTGTATCTACCCCGTGCTATACCTGCCCTGGGAGTGTTTGATGGGACAGTGTAGAGGGAGCTTTACTCTGTATCTAACCCGTGCTGTACTTGCCCTGGGAGTGTTTGACGGGACAGTGTAGAGGGTGCTTTACTCTGTATCTAACCCGTGCTGTACCTGCCCTGGGAGTGTTTGTCGGGACAGTGTAGAGGGAGCTTTACTCTGTAGCTAACCCGTGCTATACTTGCCCTGGGAGTGTTTGACGGGACAGTGTAGAGGGTGCTTTACTCTGTATCTAACCTGTGCTGTACCTGCCCTGGGAGTGTTTGATGGGACAGTGTAGAGGGAGCTTTACTCTGTATCTAACCCGTGCTGTACCTGCCCTGGGAGTGTTTGACGGGACAGTGTAGAGGGAGCTTTACTCTGTATCTAACCCGTGCTGTACCTGCCCTGGGATTGTTTGATGGGACGGTGTAGAGGGAGCTTTATTCTGTATCTAACCCGTGCTGTACCTGCCCTGCGAGTGTTTGACGGGACAGTGTAGAGGGAGGTTTACTCTGTATCTAACCCGTGCTGTACCTGCCCTGGGATTGTTTGATGGGACAGTGTAGAGGGAGCTTTACTCTGTATCTAACCCGTGCTGTACCTGCCCTGGGAGTGTTTGACGGGACAGTGTAGAGGGAGCTTTACTCTGTATCTAACCCGTGCTGTACCTGCCCTGGGAGTGTTTGATGGGACGGTGTAGATGGAGCTTTACTCTGTATCTAACCCGTGCTGTACCTGCCCTGGGAGTGTTTGACGGGACAGTGTAGAGGGAGCTTTACTCTGTCTCTAACCCGTGCTGTATCTGGTCTGGGAGTGTTTGACGGGACAGTGTAGGGGGAGCTTTACTCTGTCGCTAACCCGTGCTATACTTGCCCTGGGAGTGTTTGATGGGACAGCGTAGAGGGAGCTTCACTCTGTATCTAACCCGTGCTATACCAGCCCTGGGAGTGTTTGACGGGACAGTGTAGAGGGAGCTTTACTCTGTATCTAACCCGTGCTATACCTGCCCTGGGAGTGTTTGACGGGACAGTGTCGAGGGAGCTTTACTCTGTATCTAACCCGTGCTGCACCTGCCCTGGGAGTATTTGACGGGACAGTGTAGAGTGAGCTTTACTCTGTATCTAACCCGTGCTGTACCTGCCCTGGAAGTGTTTGACGGGACAGTGTAGAGGGAGCTTTACTCTGTATCTAACCTGTGCTGTATCTGCCCTGGGAGTGTTTGACGGGACAGTGTCGAGGGAGCTTTACTCTGTATCTAACCCGTGCTGCACCTGCCCTGGGAGTATTTGACGGGACAGTGTAGAGGGAGCTTTACTCTGTATCTAACCCGTGCTGTACCTGCCCTGGGATTGTTTGACGGGACACTGTAGAGGGAGCTTTACTCTGTATATAACCTGTGCTGTATCTGCTCTGGGAGTGTTTGACGGGACAGTGTAGAGGGAGCTTTACTCTGTAGCTAACCCGTGCTTTACTTGCCCTGGGAGTGTTTGATGGGACAGTGTAGAGAGAGCTTCACTCTGTATCTAACCCGTGCTATACCAGCCCTGGGAGTGTTTGACGGGACAGTGTAGAGGGAGCTTTACTCTGTATCTAACCCGTGCTATACCTGCCCTGGGAGTGTTTGACGGGACAGTGTAGAGGGAGCTTTACTCTGTATCTAACCTGTGCTGTATCTGCCTGGGAGTATTTGATGGGACAGTGTAGAGGGAGCTTTACTCTGTCTCTAACCCGTGCTGTACCTGCCCTGGGAGTGTTTGATGGGACAGTGTAGAGGGAGCTTTACTCTGTATCTAAGTCGTGCTATACCTGCCCTGGGAGTGTTTGATGGGACAGTGTAGAGGGAGCTTTATTCTCTATCTAACCCGTGCTATACCTGCCCTGGGAGTGTTTGACAGGACAGTGCAGAGGGAGCTTTACTCTGTATCTAACCCGTGCTGTACCTGCCCTGGGAGTATTTGACGGGACAGTGTAGAGGGAGCTTTACTCTATCTAACCCGTTCTGCACCTGCCCTGGGAGTGTTTGATGGGACAGTTTAGAGGGTGCTTTACTCTGTATCTAACCCGTGCTGTACCTGCCCTGGGAGTGTTTGATGGGACAGTGTAGAGGGAGCTTTACTCTGTATCTAACCCGTGCTGTGCCTGCCCTGGGAGTGTTTGACGGGACAGGGTAGAGGGAACTTTACTCTGTATCTAACCCGTGCTGCACCAGCCCTGGGAGTGTTTGATGGGACAGTGTAGAGGGAGCTTTACTCTGTATCTAACCCGTGCTGTACCTGCCCTGGGAGTGTTTGACAGGACAGTGTAGAGGGAGCTTTGCTCTGTATCTAACCCGTGCTGTACCTGCCCTGGGATTGTTTGATGGGACAGTGTAGAGGGAGCTTTACTCTGTATCTAACCCGTGCTGTACCTGCCCTGGGAGTGTTTGACGGGACAGTGTAGAGGGAGATTTACGCTGTATCTAACCTGTGCTGTATCTGCCCTGGGAGTGTTTGATGGGACAGTGTAGAGGGAGCTTTACTCTGTATCTAACCCGTGCTGCACCTGCCCTGGGAGTGTTTGATGGGACAGTGTAGCGGGAGCTTTACTCTGTATCTAACCCATGCTGTACCTGCCCTGGGAGTGTTTGACGGGACAGTGTAGAGGGAGCTTTACTCTGTATCTAACCTGTGCTGTATCTGCCCTGGGAGTGTTTGATGGGGACAGTGTAGAGGGAGCTTTACGCTGTATCTAACCCGTACTGTACCTGCCCTGGGATTGTTTGATGGGACAGTGTAGTCGGAGACTTACTCTGTATCTAACCCGTGCTGTACCTGCCCTGGGAGTGTTTGACGGGACAGTGTAGGGGGAGCTTTACTCTGTATCTAACCCGTACTGTACCTGCCCTGGGATTGTTTGATGGGACAGTGTACTGGGAGACTTACTCTGTATCTAACCCGTGCTGTACCTGCCCTGGGAGTGTTTGATGGGACAGTGTAGAGGGAGATTTACTCTGTATCTAACCCGTGCTGGAACTGCCCTGGGAGTGTTTGACGGGACAGTGTAGAGGGAGCTTTACTTTGTATCTAACCTGTGCTGTATCTGCTCTGGGAGTGTTTGACGGGACAGTGTAGAGAGTGCTTTACTCTGTCTCTACCCCGTGCTATACCTGCCCTGGGATTGTTTGGTGGGACAGTGTAGAGGGAGCTTTACTCTGTATCTAACCCGTGCTGTACTGCCCTGGGAGTGTTTGATGGGACAGTGTAGAGGGTGCTTTACTCTGTATCTAACCCGTGCTATACCGGCCCTGGGAGTGTTTGATGGGACAGTGTAGAGGGAGCTTTACTCTGTATCTAACCCGTGCTGTACCTGCCCTGGGAGTGTTTGACAGGACAGTGTAGAGGGAGCTTTGCTCTGTATCTAACCCGTGCTGTACCTGCCCTGGGATTGTTTGATGGGACAGTGTAGAGGGAGCTTTACTCTGTATCTAACCCGTGCTGTACCTGCCCTGGGAGTGTTTGACGGGACAGTGTAGAGGGAGATTTACGCTGTATCTAACCTGTGCTGTATCTGCCCTGGGAGTGTTTGATGGGACAGTGTTGAGGGAGCTTTACTCTGTATCTAACCCGTGCTGCACCTGCCCTGGGAGTGTTTGATGGGACAGTGTAGCGGGAGCTTTACTCTGTATCTAACCCATGCTGTACCTGCCCTGGGAGTGTTTGACGGGACAGTGTAGAGGGAGCTTTACTCTGTATCTAACCTGTGCTGTATCTGCCCTGGGAGTGTTTGATGGGACAGTGTAGAGGGAGCTTTACTCTGTATCTAACCCGTACTGTACCTGCCCTGGGATTGTTTGATGGGACAGTGTAGTGGGAGCCTTTCTCTGTATCTAACCCGTGCTGTACCTGCCCTGGGAGTGTTTGATGGGACAGTGTAGAGGGAGATTTACTCTGTATCTAACCCGTGCTGGAACTGCCCTGGGAGTGTTTGACGGGACAGTGTAGAGGGAGCTTTACTTTGTATCTAACCTGTGCTGTATCTGCTCTGGGAGTGTTTGACGGGACAGTGTAGAGAGTGCTTTACTCTGTATCTAACCCGTGCTGTACCTGCCCTGGGAGTGTTTGACGGGACAGTGTAGAGGGAGCTTTACTCTGTAGCTAACCCGTGCTATACTTGCCCTGGGAGTGTTTGACGGGACAGTGTAGAGGGTGATTTACTCTGTATCTAACCCGTGCTGTACCTGCCCTGGGATTGTTTGATGGGACGGTGTAGAGGGAGCTTTATTCTGTATCTAACCCGTGCTGTACCTGCCCTGCGAGTGTTTGACGGGACAGTGTAGAGGGAGGTTTACTCTGTATCTAACCCGTGCTGTACCTGCCCTGGGATTGTTTGATGGGACAGTGTAGAGGGAGCTTTACTCTGTATCTAACCCGTGCTGTACCTGCCCTGGGAGTGTTTGACGGGACAGTGTAGAGGGAGCTTTACTCTGTATCTAACCCGTGCTGTACCTGCCCTGGGAGTGTTTGATGGGACGGTGTAGATGGAGCTTTACTCTGTATCTAACCCGTGCTGTACCTGCCCTGGGAGTGTTTGACGGGACAGTGTAGAGGGAGCTTTACTCTGTATCTAACCTGTGCTGTATCTGCCCTGGGAGTGTTTGACGGGACAGTGCAGAGGGAGCTTTACTCTGTCTCTAACCTGTGCTGTATCTGCCCTGGGAGTATTTGATGGGACAGTGTAGAGGGAGCTTTACTCTGTCTCTAAGCCGTGCTGTATCGGCTCTGGGAGTGTTTGACGGGACAGTGTTGGGGGAGCTTTACTCTGTCGCTAACCCGTGCTATACTTGCCCTGGGAGTGTTTGATGGGACAGCGTAGAGGGAGCTTCACTCTGTATCTAACCCGTGCTATACCAGCCCTGGGAGTGTTTGACGGGACAATGTAGAGGGAGCTTTACTCTGTATCTAACCCGTGCTATACCTGCCCTGGGAGTGTTTGACGGGACAGTGTAGAGGGAACTTTACTCTGTATCTAACCTGTGCTGTACCTCCCCTGGGAGTTTTTGACGGGACAGTGTAGAGGGAGCTTTACTCTGTATCTAACCTGTGCTGTATCTGCCCTGGGAGTATTTGATGGGACAGTGTAGAGGGAGCTTTACTCTGTATCTAACCCGTGCTATACCTGCCCTGGGATTGTTTGATGGGACAGTGTAGAGGGAGCTTTACTCTGTATCTAACCCGTGCTGTACCTGCCCATTGAGTGTTTGACGGGACAGTGTAGAGGGAGCTTTACTCTGTATCTAACCTGTGTTGTATGTGCCCTGGGTGTGTTTGACGGGACAGTGCAGAGGGTGCTTTACTCTGTATCTAACCCGTGCTGTACCTGCCCTGGCATTGTTTGATGGGACAGTGTAGAGGGAGCTTTACTCTGTATCTAACCCGTGCTGTACCTGCCCTGGGAGTGTTTGACGGGACAGTGTAGAGGGAGCTTTACTCTGTATCTAACCCGTGCTGTACCTGCCCTGGGAGTGTTTGACGGGACAGTGTAGAGGGAGCTTTTCTCTGTATCTAACCCGTGCTGTACCTGCCCTGGCATTGTTTGATGGGACAGTGTAGGTTGAGCTTTACTCTGTATCTAACCCGTGCTGTACCTGCCCTGGGAGTGTTTGACGGGACAGTGTAGAGGGAGCTTTACTCTGTATCTAACCCGTGCTGTACCTGCCCTGGGAGTGTTTGATGTGGACAGTGTAGAGGGAGCTTTGCTCTGTATCTAACCTGTGCTGTATCTGCTCTGGGAGTGTTTGACGGGACAATGTAGAGGGTGCTTTGCTCTGTATCTAACCTGTGCTGTATCTGCTCTGGGAGTGTTTGACGGGACAGTGTAGAGGGAGCTTTACTCTGTATCTAACCCGTGCTATACCAGCCCTGGGAGTGCTTGATGGGGACAGTGTAGAGGGAGCTTTACTCTGTATCTAAACCGTGCTGTACCTGCCCTGGGAGTGTTTGACGGGACAGTGTAGAGTGAGCTTCACTCTGCATCTAACCCGTGCTGTACCTGCCCTGGGAGTGTTTGATGGGACAGTGTAGAGGGAGCTTTACTCTGTATCTAACCCGTGCTGTACCTGCCCTGGGAGTGTTTGACTACACAGTGTAGAGTGAGCTTTACTCTGTATCTAACCCGTGCTGTACCTGCCCTGGGATTGTTTGATGGGACAGTGTAGAGGGAGCTTTACTCTGTATCTAACCCGTGCTGTACCTGCCCTGGGAGTGTTTGATGGGACAGTGTAGAGGGAGCTTTACTCTGTATCTAACCCATGCTGTACCTGCCCTGGGAGTGTTTGACGGGACAGTGTAGAGGGAGCTTTACTCTGTATCTAACCTGTGCTGTACCTGCCCTGGGAGTGTTTGACGGGACAGTGTCGAGGGAGCTTTACTCTGTATCTAACCCGTGCTGGAGCTGCCCTGGGAGTGTTTGATGGGACAGTGTAGAGGGAGCTGTACTCTGTATCTAACCCGTGCTGGAACTGCCCTGGGAGTGTTTGACGGGACAGTGGAGAGGGAACTTTACTCTGTATCTAACCTGTGCTGTATCTGCTCTGGGAGTGTTTGACGGGACAGTGTAGAGGGAGCTTTACTCTGTAACTAACCCGTGCTATACTTGCCCTGGGAGTGTTTGACGGGACAGTGTAGAGGGAGCTTTGCTCTGTTTCTAACCCGTGCTATACCAGCCCTGCGAGTGTTTGATGGGGACAGTGTAGAGGGAGCTTTATTCTGTATCTAACCCATGCTGTACCTGCCCTGGGAGTGTTTGACGGGACAGTGTAGAGGGAGCTTCACTCTGTATCTAACCCGTGCTGTACCTGCCCTGGGAGTGTTTGATGGGACAGTGTAGAGGGAGCTTTACTCTGTATCTAACCCGTGCCGTACCTGCACTGGGTGTGTTTGATGGGACACTGTCGAGGGAGATTTACTCTGTATCTAACCCCTGCTATACCTGCCCTGGGAGTGTTTGACGGGACAGTGTAGAGGGAACTTTACTCTGTATCTAACCCGTGCTATACCTGCCCTGGGAGTGTTTGACGGGACAGTGTAGAGGGAGCTTTACTCTGTATCTACCCTGTGCTGTATCTGCCCTGTGAGTGTTTGACGGGACAGTGTAGAGGGAGCTTTACTCTGTATCTAACCCGTACTGTACCTGCCCTGGGATTGTTTGATGGGACAGTGTAGAGGGAGCTTTACTCTGTATCTAACCCGTACTGTACCTGCCCTGGGATTGTTTGATGGGACAGTGTAGAGGGAGCTTTACTCTGTATCTAACCTGTGCTCTATCTGCTCTGGGAGTGTTTGACGGGACAGTGTAGAGGGAGCTTTACTCTGTAACTAACCCGTGCTATACTTGCCCTGGGAGTGTTTGACGGGACAGTGTACAGGGAGCTTTGCTCTCTATCTAACCCGTGCTATACCAGCCCTGCGAGTGTTTGATGGGGACAGTGTAGAGGGAGCTTTACTCTGTATCTAACCCGTGCTGTACCTGCCCTGGGAGTGTTTGATGGGACAGTGTAGAGGGAGCTTTACTCTGTATCTAACCCGTGCCGTACCTGCACTGGGTGTGTTTGATGGGACACTGTCGAGGGAGCTTTACTCTGTATCTAACCTGTACTGTATCTGCCCTGGGAGTGTTTGACGGGACAGTGTAGAGGGAACTTTACTCTGTATCTAACCCGTGCTATACCTGCCCTGGGAGTGTTTGACGGGACAGTGTAGAGGGAGCTTTACTCTGTATCTAACCTGTGCTGTATCTGCCCTGGGATTGTTTGATGGGACAGTGTAGAGGGAGCTTTACTCTGTATCTAACCCGTGCTGTACCTGCCCTGGGATTGTTTGTTGGGACAGTGTAGAGTGAGCTTTACTCTGTATCTCACCCGTGCTGTACCTGCCCTGGGAGTGTTTGATGGGACAGTGTAGAGGGAGATTTACTCTGTATCTAACCCGTGCTGGAACTGCCCTGGGAGTGTTTGACGGGACAGTGTAGAGGGAGCTTTACTCTGTATCTAACCTGTGCTGTATCTGCTCTGGGAGTGTTTGATGGGACAGTGTAGAGGGAGCTTTAGTCTGTAGCTAACCCGTGCTATCCTCGCCCTGGGAGTGTTTGACGGGACAGTGTAGAGAGAGATTGACTCTGTATCTAACCCGTGCTATACCTGCCCTGGGATTGTTTGATGGGACAGTGTAGAGGGAGCTTTACTCTGTATCTAACCCGTGCTGTACCTGCCCATTGAGTGTTTGACGGGACAGTGTAGAGGGAGCTTTACTCTGTATCTAACCTGTGTTGTATGTGCCCTGGGTGTGTTTGACGGGACAGTGCAGAGGGAGCTTTACTCTGTATCTAACCCGTGCTGTACCTGCCCTGGGATTGTTTGATGGGACAGTGTAGAGGGAGCTTTACTCTGTATCTAACCCGTGCTGTAGCTGCCCTGGGAGTGTTTGATGGGACAGTGTAGAGGGAGCTTTACTCTGTATCTAACCCGTGCTGTACCTGCCCTGGGAGTGTTTGATGGGTCAGTGCACAGGGAGCTTTACTCTGTATCTAACCCATGCTGTACCTGCCCTGGGAGTGTTTGACGATACAGTGTGGAGGGAGCGTTACTCTGTATCTAACCCGTGCTGTACCTGCCCTGGGAGTGTTTGACAGGACAGTGTAGAGGGAGCTTTACTCTGTATCTAACCCGTGCTGTACCTGCCCTGGGATTGTTTGATGGGACAGTGCAGAGGGAGCTTTACTCTGTATCTAACCCGTGCTGTACCTGCCCTGGGAGTGTTTGATGGGGACAGTGTAGAGGGAGCTTTACTCTGTATCTAACCCGTGCTGCACCTGCCCTCGGAGTGTTTGATGGGACAGTGTAGAGGGAGCTTTACTCTGTATCTAACCCATGCTGTACCTGCCCTGGGAGTGTTTGACGGGACAGTGTAGAGGGAGATTTACTCTGTATCTAACCCGTACTGTACCTGCCCTGGGATTGTTTGATGGCACAGTGTAGAGGGAGCTTTACTCTGTATCTAACCCGTGCTGTACCTGCCCTGGGATTGTTTGTTGGGACAGTGTAGAGTGAGCTTTACTCTGTATCTAACCCGTTCTGTACCTGCCCTGGGAGTGTTTGATGGGACAGTGTAGAGGGAGATTTACTCTGTATCTAACCCATGCTGGAACTGCCCTGGGAGTGTTTGACGGGACAGTGTAGAGGGAGCTTTACTCTGTATCTAACCTGTGCTGTATCTGCTCTGAGAGTGTTTGACGGGACAGTGTAGAGGGAGCTTTAGTCTGTAGCTAACCAGTGCTATACTTGCCCTGGGAGTGTTTGACGGGACAGTGTAGAGAGAGCTTTACTCTGTATCTAACCCGTGCTATACCTGCCCATTGAGTGTTTGACGGGACAGTGTAGAGGGAGCTTTACTCTCTATCTAACCTGTGTTGTATGTGCCCTGGGTGTGTTTGACGGGACAGTGTAGAGGGAGCTTTCCTCTGTATCTAACCCGTGCTGTACCTGCCCTGGGATTGTTTGATGGGACAGTGTAAAGGGAGCTTTACTCTGTATCTAACCCGTGCTGTACCTGCCCTGGGAGTGTTTGATGGGTCAGTGCACAGGGAGCTTTACTCTGTTTCTAACCCATGCTGTACCTGCCCTGGGAGTGTTTGACGGGACAGTGTAGAGGGAGCTTTACTCTGTATCTAACCTGTGCTCTATCTGCTCTGGGAGTGTTTGACGGGACAGTGTAGAGGGAGCTTTACTCTGTAACTAACCCGTGCTATACTTGCCCTGGGAGTGTTTGACGGGACAGTGTACAGGGAGCTTTGCTCTCTATCTAACCCGTGCTATACCAGCCCTGCGAGTGTTTGATGGGGACAGTGTAGAGGGAGCTTTACTCTGTATCTAACCCGTGCTGTACCTGCCCTGGGAGTGTTTGATGGGACAGTGTAGAGGGAGCTTTACTCTGTATCTAACCCGTGCCGTACCTGCACTGGGTGTGTTTGATGGGACACTGTCGAGGGAGCTTTACTCTGTATCTAACCTGTACTGTATCTGCCCTGGGAGTGTTTGACGGGACAGTGTAGAGGGAACTTTACTCTGTATCTAACCCGTGCTATACCTGCCCTGGGAGTGTTTGACGGGACAGTGTAGAGGGAGCTTTACTCTGTATCTAACCTGTGCTGTATCTGCCCTGGGATTGTTTGATGGGACAGTGTAGAGGGAGCTTTACTCTGTATCTAACCCGTGCTGTACCTGCCCTGGGATTGTTTGTTGGGACAGTGTAGAGTGAGCTTTACTCTGTATCTCACCCGTGCTGTACCTGCCCTGGGAGTGTTTGATGGGACAGTGTAGAGTGAGATTTACTCTGTATCTAACCCGTGCTGGAACTGCCCTGGGAGTGTTTGACGGGACAGTGTAGAGGGAGCTTTACTCTGTATCTAACCTGTGCTGTATCTGCTCTGGGAGTGTTTGATGGGACAGTGTAGAGGGAGCTTTAGTCTGTAGCTAACCCGTGCTATCCTCGCCCTGGGAGTGTTTGACGGGACAGTGTAGAGAGAGATTGACTCTGTATCTAACCCGTGCTATACCTGCCCTGGGATTGTTTGATGGGACAGTGTAGAGGGAGCTTTACTCTGTATCTAACCCGTGCTGTACCTGCCCATTGAGTGTTTGACGGGACAGTGTAGAGGGAGCTTTACTCTGTATCTAACCTGTGTTGTATGTGCCCTGGGTGTGTTTGACGGGACAGTGCAGAGGGAGCTTTACTCTGTATCTAACCCGTGCTGTACCTGCCCTGGGATTGTTTGATGGGACAGTGTAGAGGGAGCTTTACTCTGTATCTAACCCGTGCTGTAGCTGCCCTGGGAGTGTTTGATGGGACAGTGTAGAGGGAGCTTTACTCTGTATCTAACCCGTGCTGTACCTGCCCTGGGAGTGTTTGATGGGTCAGTGCACAGGGAGCTTTACTCTGTATCTAACCCATGCTGTACCTGCCCTGGGAGTGTTTGACGATACAGTGTGGAGGGAGCGTTACTCTGTATCTAACCCGTGCTGTACCTGCCCTGGGAGTGTTTGACAGGACAGTGTAGAGGGAGCTTTACTCTGTATCTAACCCGTGCTGTACCTGCCCTGGGATTGTTTGATGGGACAGTGCAGAGGGAGCTTTACTCTGTATCTAACCCGTGCTGTACCTGCCCTGGGAGTGTTTGATGGGGACAGTGTAGAGGGAGCTTTACTCTGTATCTAACCCGTGCTGCACCTGCCCTCGGAGTGTTTGATGGGACAGTGTAGAGGGAGCTTTACTCTGTATCTAACCCATGCTGTACCTGCCCTGGGAGTGTTTGACGGGACAGTGTAGAGGGAGATTTACTCTGTATCTAACCCGTACTGTACCTGCCCTGGGATTGTTTGATGGCACAGTGTAGAGGGAGCTTTACTCTGTATCTAACCCGTGCTGTACCTGCCCTGGGATTGTTTGTTGGGACAGTGTAGAGTGAGCTTTACTCTGTATCTAACCCGTTCTGTACCTGCCCTGGGAGTGTTTGATGGGACAGTGTAGAGGGAGATTTACTCTGTATCTAACCCATGCTGGAACTGCCCTGGGAGTGTTTGACGGGACAGTGTAGAGGGAGCTTTACTCTGTATCTAACCTGTGCTGTATCTGCTCTGAGAGTGTTTGACGGGACAGTGTAGAGGGAGCTTTAGTCTGTAGCTAACCAGTGCTATACTTGCCCTGGGAGTGTTTGACGGGACAGTGTAGAGAGAGCTTTACTCTGTATCTAACCCGTGCTATACCTGCCCATTGAGTGTTTGACGGGACAGTGTAGAGGGAGCTTTACTCTCTATCTAACCTGTGTTGTATGTGCCCTGGGTGTGTTTGACGGGACAGTGTAGAGGGAGCTTTCCTCTGTATCTAACCCGTGCTGTACCTGCCCTGGGATTGTTTGATGGGACAGTGTAAAGGGAGCTTTACTCTGTATCTAACCCGTGCTGTACCTGCCCTGGGAGTGTTTGATGGGTCAGTGCACAGGGAGCTTTACTCTGTTTCTAACCCATGCTGTACCTGCCCTGGGAGTGTTTGACGGGACAGTGTAGAGGGAGCTTTACTCTGTATCTAACCCCTACTGTATCTGCCCTGGGAGTGTTTGACGGGATAGTGTCGAGGGAGGTTTACTCTGTATCTAACCCGTGCTGTACCTGCCCTGGGATTGTTTGACGGGACAGTGTAGAGGGAGCTTTACTCTGTATCTAACCTGTGCTCTATCTGCTCTGGGAGTGTTTGACGGGACAGTGTAGAGGGAGCTTTACTCTGTAACTAACCCGTGCTATACTTGCCCTGGGCGTGTTTGACGGGACAGTGTACAGGGAGCTTTGCTCTCTATCTAACCCGTGCTATGCCAGCCCTGCGAGTGTTTGATGGGGACAGTGTAGAGGGAGCTTTACTCTGTTTCTAACCCGTGCTGTACCTGCCCTGGGAGTGTTTGATGGGACAGTGTAGAGGGAGCTTTACTCTGTATCTAACCCGTGCCGTACCTGCACTGGGTGTGTTTGATGGGACCCTGTCGAGGGAGCTTTACTCTGTATCTAACCTGTACTGTATCTGCCCTGGGAGTGTTTGACGGGACAGTGTAGAGGGAACTTTACTCTGTATCTAACCCGTGCAAAACCTGCCCTGGGAGTGTTTGACGGGAAAGTGTAGAGGGAGCTTTACTCTGTATCTAACCTGTGCTGTATCTGCCCTGGGAGTGTTTAACGGGACAGTGTAGAGGGAACTTTACTCTGTATCTAACCCGTGCTATACCTGCCCTGGGAGTGTTTGACGGGACAGTGTAGAGGGAGCTTTACTCTGTATCTAACCTGTGCTGTATCTGCCCTGGGAGTGTTTGACGGGACAGTGTAGAGGGAGCTTTACTCTGTATCTAACCCGTACTGTACCTGCCCTGGGATTGTTTGTTGGGACAGTGTAGAGTGAGCTTTACTCTGTACCTAACCCGTGCTGTACCTGCCCTGGGAGTGTTTGATGGGACAGTTTAGAGGGAGATTTACTCTGTATCTAACCCGTGCTGGAACTGCCCTGGGAGTGTTTGACGGGACAGTGTAGAGGGAGCTTTACTCTCTATCTAACCTGTGCTGTATCTGCTCTGGGAACATAAGAACATAAGAAATAGGAGCAGGAGTAGGCCAATCGGCCCCTCGAGCCTGCTCCACCATTCAATAAGATCATGGCTGATCTGATCCTAACCTCAAATCTTCTATCACTCTGCATCCACCCGAACCCATGTGATCTCCCGGGAGAGGCGAAAAACCAGATAAAGACCCAATGGCCAATTTGGGAGAAAAAAATCTGGGAAATTCCTCTCCGACCCATCTAGGCGATCGAAATTCTTCCAGGAGATCACTCTGTCCCTATATTTTCTACAGTACTTACCTTCTGTAAAGGCGATCTCCACCCCAGCCAGGAACAGGAATAAAACCATCTCCTGAAATCTAACAGAATTAGAACACAGTAGGAGCAGAACAAGGCTACACGACCCCTGGGCCCACTCCACTACCCACAGGGCCATGACCATTCCGAACCTAGACTCATGTCCAATTTCCTGCCCGCTCCCCGTAACCCTTTATTCCCTTTACTTCTAGGAAACTATCTATTTCTGTTTTAAATTTATTTAATGATGTAGCTTCCACAGCTTTCTGGGGCAGCAAATTCCACAAACCTACCACCCTCTGAGTGAAGAAGTTTCTCCTCATCTCAGTTTTAAATGAGCAGCCCCTTATTTTAAGATTATGCCCCCTAGTTCTAGTTTCACCCATCATTGGGAACATCCTCACCGCATCCACCCGATCAAGCCCCTTCACAATCTTATATGTTTCAATAAGATCGCCTCTCATTCTTCTGAACTCCAATGAGTAGAGTCCCAATCTACTCAACCTCTCCTCATATGACCACCCCCTCATCCCCGGGATTAACCGAGTGAACCTTCTTTGTACTGACTCGAGAGCAAGTATGTCTTTTCTTAAGTATGGACACCAAAACTGTATGCAGTATTCCAGGTGCGGCCTCACCAATACCTTGTACAACTGCAGCAATACCTCCCTGTTTTTATATTCCAACCCCCTAGCAATAAAAGCCAACATTCCATTGGCCTTCTTGATCACTTGCTGCACCTGCATAGTAACTTTTTGAGTTTCGTGCACCAGGACCCCCAGATCCCTTTGTACTTCAGTACTTTCCAGTTTCTTGCCATTAAGATAATAACTTGCTCTATGATTTTTCCTGCCAACGTGCATAACTTCACACTTTCCAGTATTGTATTCCATCTGCCAAATCTCTGCCCACTTACTTAGCCTGTCTATGTCCCTTTGCAGGTTTTTTATGTCCTCCTCACTCACTACTTTCCGTCCCATCTTTGTATCATCTGCAAACTTTGATATGTTACACTCGGTCCCCTCCTCCAAATCGTTAATATAGATTGTAAAGAGTTGGGGACCCAGCACTGACCCCTGCGGAACACCACTAGTTACTGGTTGCCAATCTGAGAACGAACCATTTATCCCAACTCTCTGCTTTCTGTTGGAGAGCCAATCCTCCACCCACGCCAGAATATTACCCCCAATCCCGTGAGTGTTTGACGGGACAGTGTAGAGGGAGATTCAGTCTGTAGCTAACCCGTGCTATACTTGCCCTGGGAGTGTTTGACGGGACAGTGTAGAGGGAGCTTTTCTCTGTATCTAACCCGTGCTGTACCTGCCCTGGCATTGTTTGATGGGACAGTGTAGGTTGAGCTTTACTCTGTATCTAACCTGTGCTGTATCTGCTCTGGGAGTGTTTGACGGGACAGTGTAGAGGGAGCTTTACTCTATCTAACCCGTGCTGCACCTGCCCTGGGAGTGTTTGATGGGACAGTTTAGAGGGAGCTTTACTCTGTATCTAACCCGTGCTGTACCTGCCCTGGGAGTGTTTGATGGGACAGTGTAGAGGGAGCTTTACTCTGTATCTAAGCCGTGCTGTACCTGCCCTGGGAGTGTTTGATGGGACAGTGTAGAGGGAGCTTTGCTCTGTATCTAACCCGTGCTGTACCTGCCCTGGGAGTATTTGACGGGACAGTGTAGAGGGAGCTTTACTCTGTATCTAACCCATGCTGTACCTGCCCTGGGAGTGTTTGATGGGGACAGTGTAGAGGGAGCTTTACTCTGTATCTAACCCATGCTGTACCTGCCCTGGGAGTGTTTGACCGGGACAGTGCAGAGGGAGCTTTACTCTGTATCTAACCTGTGCTGTACCTGCCCTGGGAGTGTTTGACGGGACAATGTGGAGGGAGCTTTACTCTGTATCTAACCCCGTGCTGTACCTGCCCTGGGAGTGTTTGACCGGGACAGTGCAGAGGGAGCTTTACTCTGTATCTAACCCGAGCTGTACCTGCCCTGGGAGTGTTTGATGAGGACAGTGTAGTGGGAGCTTTACTCTGTATCTAAGCCGTGCTGTACCTGCCCTGGGAGTGTTTGATGGGACAGTGTAGAGGGAGCTTTGCTCTGTATCTAACCCGTGCTGTACCTGCCCTGGGAGTATTTGACGGGACAGTGTAGAGGGAGCTTTACTCTGTATCTAACCCGTGCTGTGCCTGCCCTGGGAGTGTTTGACGGGACAGTGTAGAGGGAACTTTACTCTGTATCTAACCTGTGCTGTATCTGCCCTGGGAGTGTTTGACGGGACAGTGTAGAGGCAGCTGCACTCTGTATCTAACCCGTGCTATACCTGCCCTCGGATTGTTTGATGGGACAGTGTAGAGGGAGCTTTACTCTGTATCTAACCCGTGCTGCACCAGCCCTGGGAGTGTTTGATGGGACAGTGTAGAGGGAACTTTACTCTGTATCTAACCCGTGCTGTACCTGCCCTGGGAGTGTTTGATGGGACAGTGTAGAGGGAGCTTTACTCTGTATCTAACCCGTGCTGTACCTGCCCTGGGAGTGTTTGACAGGACAGTGTAGAGGGAGCTTTGCTCTGTATCTAACCCGTGCTGTACCTGCCCTGGGATTGTTTGAAGGGACAGTGTAGAGGGAGCTTTACTCTGTATCTAACCTGTGCTGTACCTGCCCTGGGAGTGTTTGATGGGGACAGTGCAGAGGGAGCTTTACTCTGTATCTAACCCGTGCTCTATCTGCATTGGGAGTGTTTGACGGCGACAGTGTAGAGGGAGCTTTACTCTGTATCTAAGCCATGCTGTACCTGCCCTCGGAGTGTTTGATGGGACAGTGTAGAGGGAGCTTTACTCTGTATCTAACCTGTACCTGCCCTGGTAAGGTTTGATGGGGACAGTGCAGAGGGAGCTTTACTCTGTATCTAACCCATGCTGTACCAGCCCGGGGAGTGTTTGATGGGACAGTGTAGAGGGAGCTTTACTCTGTGTCTAACCCCGTGCTGTACCTGCCCTGGGAGTGTTTGATGGGACAGTGTAGAGGGAATTTTACTCTGTATCTAACCCGTGCTGTACCAGCCCGGGGAGTGTTTGATGGGACAGTGTAGAGGGAGCTTTACTCTGTATCTAACCCCGTGCTGTACCTGCTTTGGGAGTGTTTGATGGGACGGGGTAGAGGGAGCTTTACTCTTTATCTAACCCGTGCTGTACCTGCCCTGGGAGTGTTTGATGGGTCAGTGTAGAGGGAGCTTTACTCTGTATCTAACCCGTGCTGCACCTGCCCTGGGAGTGTTTCATGGGGACAGTGTAGAGGGAGCTTTATTCTGTATCCAACCCGTGCTGTACCTGCCCTGGGAGTGTTTGATGGGACTGTAGAGGGAGCTTTACTCTGTATCTAACCAGTGCTGTACCTGCCCTGGGAGTGTTTGATGGGACAGTGTAGAGGGAGCTTTTCTCTGTATCTAACCCGTGCTGTACCTGCCCTGGGAGTGTTTGATGGGACAGTGTCGGGGGAGCTTTACTCTGTGTCTAACCCGTGCTATACGAGCCCTGGGAGTGTTTGATGGGACAGTGTAGAGGGAGCTTTACTCTGTTTCTAGCCCGTGCTGTACCTGCCCTGGGAGTGTTTGATGGGACTGTAGAGGGTGCTTTGCTCTGTACCTAACCCGTGCTGTACCTGCCCTGGGAGTGTTTGACGGGGACCGTGCAGAGGGAGCTTTACTCTCTATCTAAGCCATGCTGTACCTGCCCTCGGAGTGTTGGTGGGACTGTGTAGAGGGAGCTTTACTCTGTTTCTGACCTGTACCTGCCCTGGTAGGGTTTGATGGGGACAGTGCAGAGGGAGCCTTACTCTGTATCTTACCCATGCTGTACCAGCACGGGGAGTGTTTGATGGGACAGTGTTGAGGGAGCTTTACTCTGTGTCTAACACGTGCTGTACCTGCCCTGGGAGTCTTTGATGGGAGAGTGTAGAGGGAGCTTTACTCTGTATCTAACCCGTGCTGTACCTGCCCTGGGTGTGATTGATGGGACAGTGTAGAGGGAGCACCACTCTGTATCTAACCCCGTGCTGTACCTGCCCTGGGAGTGTTTGATGGGACAGTGTAGAGGGAGCTTTACTCTGTATCTAACCTGTGCTGTACCTGCCCTGGGAGTGTTTGACGGGACAATGTGGAGGGAGCTTTACTCTGTATCTAACCCCGTGCTGTACCTGCCCTGGGAGTGTTTGACCGGGACAGTGCAGAGGGAGCTTTACTCTGTATCTAACCCGAGCTGTACCTGCCCTGGGAGTGTTTGATGAGGACAGTGTAGTGGGAGCTTTACTCTGTATCTAATCCCGTGCTGTACCTGCCCTGGGAGTGTTTGATGGGACAGTTTAGAGGGAGCTTTCCTCTGTATCTAACCCGTGCTGTACCTGCTCTGTGAGTGTTTGATGGGACAGTGAAGAGGGAGCTTTACTCTGTATCTAAACCGTGCTGTACCTGCCCCGGGAGTGTTTGATGGAACAGTGTAGAGGGAGCTTTACTCTGTATCTAACCCGTGCTGTACCTGCTCTGTGAGTGTTTGATGGGACAGTGTAGAGGGAGCTTTACTCTGTATCTAACTCGTGCTGTACCTGCCCTGGGAGTGTTTGATGGGACAGTGTAGAGGGAGCTTTACTCTGTATCTACCCCGTGCTGTACCTGCCCTGGGAGTGTTTGATGGGACAGTGTAGAGGGAGCTTTCCTCTGTATCTAACCCGTGCTGTACCTGCCCTGGGAGTGTTTGATGGGACAGTGTAGAGGGACCTTTACTCTGTATCTAACACGTGCTGTACCTGCCCTGGGAGTGTTTGATGGGGACAGTGTAGAGGGAGCTTTCCTCTGTATCTAACCCGTGCTGTACCTGCCCTGGGAGTGTTTGATGGGGACAGTGTAGAGGGAGCTTTACTCTGTATCTAACCCGTGCTGTACCTGCCCTGGGAGAGTTTGATGGGACAGTGTAGACGGAGCTTTATTCTGTATCTAACCCCGTGCTGTACCTGCCCTGGGAGTGTTTGATGGGACAGTGTCGAGGGAGCTTTACTCTGAATCTAACTCGTGCTGTACCTGCCCTGGGAGTGTTTGATGGGGACAGTGTAGAGGGAGCTTTACTCTGTATCTAACCCATTCTGTACCTGCCATGGGAGTGTTTGATGGGACAGTGTAGAGGCAGCTTTACTCTGTATCTAACCCAATCTGCACCTGCCCTGGGAGTGTTTGATGGGACAGTGTAGAGGGAGCTTTACTCTGTATCTAACCCGTGCTGTACCTGCCCTGGGAGTGTTTGATGGGGACAGTGTAGAGGGAGCTTTACTCTGAATCTAACCCGTGCTGTACCTGCTCTGGGAGTGTTTGATGGGACAGTGTCGAGGGAGATTCGCTCTGTATCTAACCCATGCTGTACCTGCCCTGGAGTGTTTGATGGGGACAGTGTACATAAGAACATAAGAACATAAGAAATAGGAGCAGGAGTAGGCCAATCGGCCCCTCGAGCCTGCTCCGCCATTCAATAAGATCATGGCTGATCTGATCCTAACCGCCAATCCACTATCACAGAACCATCTCATTGAATCTAACAGAATTAGACACATGAAATAGGAGCAGGATCAGGCTACACGGCCCCTGGGCCCGCTCCGCTACACACAGGGCCATGACCGATCCAAACCTAGACTCATGTCCAAATTCCTGCCCGCTCCCCGTAACCCTTAATTCCCTTTACTTCTAGGAAACTGTCTATTTCTGTTTTAAATTTATGTAATGATGTAGCTTCTACAGCTTTTTGGGGCAGCATATTCCATGGACCTACCACCCTCTGAGTGAAGTAGTTCCTCCTCATCTCAGTTTTGAAAGAGCAGCCCCTTATTCTAAGACTATGCCCCCTAGTTCTTGTTTCACCCATCATCGGGAACATCTTCCCCGCATCCACCCGATCCAACCCCTTCACAATCTTATATGTTTCAATAAGATCGCCTCTCATTCTTCTGAACTCCAATGAGTAGAGTCCCAATCTACTCAACAACTCCTCATATGTCCATCCCCTCATCCCCGGGATTAACCGAGTGAACCTTCTTTGTACTGACTCGAGAGCAAGTACGTCCTTTCTTAAGTATGGACACCAAAACTGTACGCAGTATTCCAGGTGCGGTCTCACCAATACCTTGTACAACTGAAGCAACACCTCCCTATTTTTATATTCTACCCCCCTAGCAATGAAAGCCAACATTCCATTGGCCTTCTTAATCACTTGCTGCACCTGCATACTAACCTTTTGAGTTTCGTGCACCAGGACCCCCAGATCCCTTTGTACTTCAGTACTTTCAAGTTTCTTGCCATTAAGATAATAACTTGCTCTACGATTTTTCCTGCCAAAGTGCATAACCTCACACTTTCCAGTATTGTATTCCATCTGCCAAATCTCTGCCCACTTACTTAGCCTGTCTATGTCACTTTGCAGGTTTTTTATGTCCTCCTCACTCACTACTTTCCCTCCCATCTTAGTATCATCTGCAAACTTTGATATGTTACACTCGGTCCCCTCCTCCAAATCGTTAATATAGATTGTAAAGAGTTGGGGACCCAGCACTGACCCCTGCGGAACACCACTAGTTACTGATTGCCAGTCTGAGAATGAACCATTTATCCCAACTCTCTGCCTTCTGTTAGATAGCCAATCCTCTATCCATGCCAGAATATTACCCCCAATCCTGTGATTTTTTATCTTAAGCAATAATCTTTTGTGTGGCACCTTGTCAAATGCCTTTTGGAAGTCTAAATACACTACGTCCACTGGTTCCCCTTTATCCACCCTATATGGGAGGGGAGTGAATGAGGGGAGAGGAGGAAGGAGGGGAGGAAGAGGAGGAGGGAAGGAGAGGGAAGGAGAAAGTGGAGGAAGAAGGGAATGGGAGGAGGGGAGGGAAGGGGAGGAAGAAAAGGAGGAAGAAGAGGAGGAGGGAAGGGGAGGGGAGGGATGGAAGAAGTGGAGGAAGAAGGGGAGGGGAGGAAGAAGTGGAGGAAGGAGGAGGGGAGGGGAGGAAGAAGAGGAGGAAGAAGAGGAGCGGAGACGGGCGACGTGACGGAGGTGGAAACAGACGCTCTTGCTGGTGGAGAGGAAGCTCAGCTCCGTATGAAATAGGACTTGTTCAGCCTGAGGCAGCAGCCCCAGAGAGGTTCAACACCTTCGGAGAAGGAGGACAGCGAAATAGAGAGAAGCAAAACATTTAAATAGTCAAGAGAGGCCTCAAGAGTTGGTGGAAATCTGTCAGGAACTGAGCGTAGGCCCCGTCACCATGGACACCCAGCTCCCTCTCTTGACAGACTCTGGTACTGCACAGTACAACATCGTATCTTCAACAAAGTTACAGAGACAGGCCATTCGGCCCATCTGCTCCGTGCCGGTGTTTCTGCTCCACACCAGCCTCCTCCCACCCCTCTTCATCTCACCCCATCACCATATCCTTCGATTCCTTTCTCCCTCCTGTGTTTATCCAGCTTCTCCTTAAATGCATCGACGCTCTTCACCTCGACCACTCCCTGTGGCAGCGAGTTCCACATTCTCACCACTCTCTGGGTAAAGAAGTTTCTCCTGAATTCCCGATATACAGCACAGAAAGAGGCCCTTCGGCCCATCATGTCCGCGCCGGCCATCAAGCCCCGTCTATTCTAATCCCATTTTCCAGCACTTGGTCCGTAGCCTTGTATGCTATGGCGTTTCAAGTGCTCATCTGAATGCTTCTTGAATGTTGTGAGGGTTCCTGCCTCCACCACCCTTTCAGGCAGTGAGTTCCAGACTCCAACCACCCTCTGGGTGAAAAAGTTTTTCCTCAAATCCCCTCGAAACCTCCTGCCCCTTACTTTGAAACTATGCCCCCTGGTTATTGACCCCTCTACTAAGGGGAAAAGTTCCTTTCTATCTACCCTCTCTATGCCCCTCAGATGTTGTACACCTCAATCAGGTCCCCCCTCAGCCTTCTCTGCTCGAAGGAAAACAACCCCAGCCTGTCCAGCATTTCCTGCTCGTTGGAACCTCCCAGTTCGGGAGGTGTAGTCCCTGTTAGAGGCTGATTCCTCCCAGACATCTGGATATTTTATTCCTCTCATCTCCCAAGTGAACAGGGAATGTAGATAAATATTTAAATTCTTGAAGCAGAGGGTAATCTTTGTAAAGCAGTCTTGTGTGTGTATAGTACTCCATCATTTCTTCCAAAATATGGCCAAACAGACTCGCTCACAGTCAGTCACTCGCCAAGTGTTGTCACGCGGGTAAATGCGCCAGCCATTTTTGAGCACAGCACGATCCCAACACACAGCCAGGAGATGAATGGCCCAGTTAATCTGCCTTCCGGTGGGTGTCGGTTGCGGGAGACAGTGCTGGCCCCAGGACACCAGGGAGAACTCCCCCACACCACCCCCCACCACCGCCTCCATCTTCCAAACAGTGGCCGTGGGAACCTGCAGCTGAGAGGGCAGACGGGGCCTCGGTTTAAGGTCTCATCCAAAAGACAGCCCCTCCGACAGTGCGGCCCTCCCTCAGTACTGCCCCTCCGACAGTGGGGCGCTCCCTCAGTACCGCCCCTCCGACAGTGCGGCGCTCCCTCAGTACTACCCCTCCGACAGTGCGTCGCTCCCTCAGTACCGCCCCTCCGACAGTGCGGCGCTCCCTCAGTACTGCCCCTCCGACAGTGCGGCGCTCCCTCAGTACCGTCCCTCCGACAGTGCGGCGCTCCCTCAGTACCGCCCCTCCGACAGTGCGGCGCTCCCTCAGTACCGCCCCTCCCACAGTGCGGCGCTCCCTCAGTACCGCCCCTCCGACAGTGCGGCGCTCCCTCAGTACTGCCCCTCCGACAGTGCGGCGCTCCCTCAGTACTGCCCCTCCGACAGTGTGGCGCTCCCTCAGTACTGCCCCTCCGACAGTGCGGCGCTCCCTCAGTACTGCCCCTCCGACAGTGCGGCGCTCCCTCAGTACCGCCCCTCCGACAGTGCGGAGCTCCCTCAGTACTGCCCCTCCGACACTGCAGCGCTCCCTCAGTACTGCCCCTCCGACAGTGCGGCGCTCCCTCAGTACTGCCCCTCCGACTGTGCAGCGCTCCCTCAGTACTGCCCCTACGACAGTGCAGCGCTCCCTCAGTACCGCCCCTCCGACAGTGCGGCGCTCCCTCAGTACCGCCCGTCCGACAGTGCGGCGCTCCCTCAGTACCGCCCGTCCGACAGTGCGGAGCTCCCTCAGTACTGCCCCTCCGACACTGCAGCGCTCCCTCAGTACTGCCCCTCCGACAGTGCGGCGCTCCCTCAGTACTGCCCCTCCGACTGTGCAGCGCTCCCTCAGTACTGCCCCTACGACAGTGCAGCGCTCCCTCAGTACCGCCCCTCCGACAGTGCGGCGCTCCCTCAGTACCGCCCGTCCGACAGTGCGGCGCTCCCTCAGTACCGCCCCGCCGACAGTGCTGCACTCCCTCAGTACAGCCCCTCCGACAGTGCGGCGCTCCCTCAGTACTGCCCCTCCGACAGTGCGGTGCTCCCTCAGTACTGCCCCTCCGACAGTGCGGCGCTCTCTCAGTACCGCCCCTCCGACAGTGCGGCGCTCCCTCAGTACCGCCCCGCCGACAGTGCGGCGCTCCCTCAGTCCTGCCCCTCCGACAGTGCGGCGCTCCCTCAGTACTGCCCCTCCGACAGTGTGGCGCTCCCTCAGTACTGCCCCTCCGACAGTGTGGCGCTCCCTCAGTACTGCCCCTCCGACAGTGCAGCGCTCCCTCAGTACTGCCCCTCCGACAGTGCGGCGCTCCCTCAGTACTGCCCCTCCGACAGTGCGGCGCTCCCTCAGGACTGCCCCTCCGACAGTGCGGCGCTCCCTCAGTACTGCCCCTCCGACAGTGCGGCGCTCCCTCAGTACTGGCACTGGGAGTGTCAGCTTAGAATTTTGTGCTTAAATCTCTGGAGTTGGACTTGAACCCACGACCTTTTCACCCCCAGGTGAGAGTTCTACCCGCTGAGCCACGGCTGACTAGCTGGGAGAAGGTTTGGATTCAGGCCTAGTGGGAGAGGCTTGGATTTGGGCCTAGTGGGAGAGGCTTGGATTTGGGCCTAGTGGGAGAGGCTTGGATTTGGGCCAAGTTGGAGAAGCAGGAGCTGGAACCTTTATTGGCAGGAAACTATCAAACATGACAAAAAATGCAGTTGTGGAGCCAAGTAAGAACGCTCTTATCAGGGACCCGGAGAGAAAAACTTCTTTAAGGCAGAAGAGAGTCGCCTGACTTTGAGTTGAACTGCAGGAAAATAAAACGGCTTCCACATATGAAATTCTTCCCTTTAAACCAGAACATCCTGCATTTATTCAGCGCCTTTAACATAGTAAAACGTCCCAAGGCGCTTCACAGGAGCGATTATCAGACACAATTTGACACCGAGCCACATCAGGAGATATTAGGACAGGTGACCAAAAGCTGGGTCAAAGAGGTCGGTTTTAAGGAGCGTCTTAAAGGAGGAGAGAGAGGCGGAGAGGTTTAGGGAGGGAATTCCAGAGCTCGGGGCCCAGGCGGCTGAAGGCACGGCCGCCAATGGTGGGGCGATGGAAATCGGGGGATGCGCGAGAGGCTGGAATTGGAGGAGCGCAGAGATCTCGGAGGGTTGTGGGGGCTGGAGGAGGTTATAGGGATAGGGAGGGGGGTGCAAGGGCCATGGAGGGGTTTGAAAACGAGGATGAAAATTTTAAAATCGAGGCGTTGCTGGTCTGGGAGCCAATGTAGGTCAGAGGACATTCACACTCACTCACTCACACTCACTCACTCACACAATCACACTCACACAAACCGAGGTCCCGTCTGCCCTCTCGGGTGGATGTAAAAGATCCCACGGCCACTATTGGAAGAAGAGCAGAGGGGAGTTCTCCCCGGTGTCCTGGGGCCAATATTTATCCCTCAACCAACATCACTAAAAAACAGATGATCTGGTCATTATCACATTGCTGTTTGTGGGAGCTTGCTGTGCCCAAATTGGTGTTTCCCACACTTCAAAAAGTACTTCATTGGCTGTGAAGCGATTTGGGACGTCCTGAGGTGGTGAAAGGCGCTGGAGAAATGGGAGTTTTGTTCCACTTGTATTGCTGGATTATGCCCGGCCGTCGTTGACTGGGTTGCTCGTGCGATCCATTAGCAGCAAAGGCGGGGGGGCGCTGTGTATGGAGGAGTTTTGTTAAAACTTCCCTGGACACACAGCTATTCGGGCTCTCTCTCCAGTCTCTTCTCCGTCTGGCCCCCCCATTCATTTCTCCCCTTCTGGGTAATTTGCACCCACCCCCCGCCAATCCCCACCCCCAACCCTTCACTGTACCTCTACATAGAATGTCCAGCACAGAAACAGGCCATTGGGTCCATCTGCTCCATGCCGGTGTTTCTGCTCCACTCCAGCCTCTTCCCACCCCTCTTCATCTCACCCCATCAGCAGATCCTTCTGTTCCTTTCTCCCTCGTGTGTTTAGCCAGCTTCCCCTTAAATGCATCTGTGCTCTTCGCCTCAACCACTCCCTGTGGTAGCGAGTTCCACATTCTCCCCACTCTCTGGGTAAAGAAGTTCCTCCTGAATTCCCCATTGGATTGATTGGTGACCATCTTTCCGTAAGAAAACTACTAGGCACTCGGTCTAAGCATTAAACAAGGCTTTAATCAATTGTTTTACAACATGGAGGTCCAGTTGTGTCCACCACTAGTTCCTGTTAAGAATGTCCTGAGCAAGCTGGGCCAGTGCCCGAGTATTTATACTCTCCCTGGACAGCGCCACCCGCAGGCCGCTCAGTATTATTTCATAAGTCTTTCTTTCATGAATGACTGATTCATGTCAGCCAGCTTATATTGATGGCCCCTAGTTCTGGTCTCCCCCACAAGTGGAAATATCTTTTTTTTTATTCGTTTATGGGAAGTGGGTGTCGCTGCAAGGCCGGCATTTATTGCCCATCCCTAGTTGCCCCTTGAGAAGGTGGTGGTGAGCCGCCTTCTTGAACCGCTGCAGTCTGTGTGGTGAAGGTGCTCCCACAGTGCTGTTAGGGAGGGAGTTCCAGGATTTTGACCCAGCGACGATGAAGGAACGGCCCGATATATTTCCAAGTCAGGATGGTGTATGTGACTTGGAGGACAAAGCAGCCCGCTGGATTGGCCCCCCATCCACCACCTTAAACATTCACTCCCTCCACCACCGGCGCACCGTGGCTGCAGTGTGGACCATCTACAAGATGCACGGCAGCGACTCGCCAAGGCTTCTTCGGCAGCACCTCCCAAACCCGCGACCTCTTCCACCTAGAAGGACAAGGGCAGCAGGCGCACGGGAACACCACCACCTCCAAGTTCCCCTCCAAGTCACACACACCATCCTGACTTGGAAATATATCGGCCGTTCCTTCATCGTCGCTGGGTCAAAATCCTGGAACTCCCTCCCTAACAGCACTGTGGGAGCACCTTCACCACACGGACTGCAGCGGTTCAAGAAGGCGGCTCACCGCCACCTTCTCAAGGGGCGATTAGGGATGGGCAATAAATGCTGGTCTTGCCAGCGATACCCACATCCCCAGAACGAATAAAAAACGATCTCTTGCCTCCTTCCCTGGTTCTGCAGTGGTGCACCCCAGGGTCAAATAGCCAGCCATGGGTGGTCATTGGGGCGCTTCCGTCAGTTCTTTGTGCATTCCACTGTTGAGGGTTGAGGGGGGTGCGGAGAGGAGGAGGCGCGGGTGGTGGTGCGAAGCGGAGTAATTTGAGAGGGGCGACACTTGGGATGATTACGGTACTCCTTTGCTACCTGTCTCACGAGCTCGTTGTGCAAGGGCTGTTTGCTCACCCGGCAAGTGGCTGTGCCAAGACGCACAAGGGCTACGTGTCGGCTGGAGTGTGTCGGTGCGGAGAGACGGGAAGCGGTGGGGGGGGGGGGGGTGTGGGGAGGGAGAGGCAATCAGGTGTGGGCCGATGACCGACAAAGTCGACCTGTGTGTACCAATCGCAGAGAGAGATGATCACCGTGACCTCCCGGTGAAAGGTCCACAAGGTGATCAACAAGCTCAGACTCTGCTCCCCCACGTCCCGCCTGTGTGTCTACGTGAGGCTTCACACTCCCGAATATTACCAGGGCTCCAAGGGTCACATCACAAGGAGTGATTACGCAAACCAGGCTTGTGCTCCCTGGACTATGAGGTTAAGGAGTGATTCGACTCAGGCTTTTTAGCATTTTGAAAGGAATTGATGGGGGTAGCTGGAGAGAAAGCTTTTCCGCTGGTGCAGGGGTGCAGTCTAGGACAAGGCGGGGCATTACCTTAAAATCAGAGCCAGGCCGTTCAGGATAGAGGTTAGCAAACACGTCATGCAAAGGGTGGAAAAAGTCATCAAGTCATAACGGCACAGAAGAAGGCCATTCGGCCCATCCAGTCCGTGCCGGCTCTCTGTAGAGCGATCCAGTCAGTCCTATTTCCCCCGCTCTATCCCCATAGCCCTGTGTGATGAAATATGCCATTCATCACTCATCTGTATTCTCTGTGTGATTGTGCCTGTGACTGTGGTTTAGTTTCAGTTTCATTTCCCTTACCTCAGTTCCGTTTCCTCACCTTGTATTGTATTGTGTGTAGGGCTCCGCCCATACCTGGCCCCTATGTAAGCAGGCTCAGCGTGCCTCACATCCAGTACTGCAGACCTCTGGATGGAAGACACCTCTCCACTGTGTGTTACCTTCTAAGTTAATAAAAGCCTTGTTTTGTTCCGCTAACATTGAGTCTCGGATTTATTGAGGCACATCACCCTGCAAGTTTATTTCCCTTCACGCCACCACCCACACCTTCTCCTCTCCGCACCCCCCACCCCCCAACCCTCAGCAGTGGAATGCACGAAGAAATGAAGGAAGCGCCGCAATGACCACCCATGGCTGGCTATTTGACCGTGGGGTGCACTGCTGCGGATAGGAGATTTTTCTTTAATTCATTCCTGGGATGTGGGCATCGCTGGCAAGGCCGGCATTTATTGCCCGTCCCCTACTCGCCCCTTGAGAAGGTGGTGGTGAGCCGCCTTCTTGACCCGCTGCAGTCCCGTGTGGTGAAGGTGCTCCCACAGCGCTGTTAGGGAGGGAGTTCCAGGATTTTGACCCAGCGACGATGAAGGAACGACCTGATATATTTCCAAGTCAGGATGGTGTGTGTGACTGGGAGGGGAAGTGCCTATCCAGCCTGCCCGTGAAAACATTGAGTGTCTCCGCTTCCTTGAGTATTGTGTGCAGTTTTGGTCGCCTTATCTGAGGAAGGATGTTCTTGCCATGGAGGGAGTGCAGCGAAGATTCACCAGGCTGATACCTGGGATGGCAGGAATGACATATGATTGGGCTTATACTCGCTGGAGTTTAGAAGAATGAGAGGGGATCGCATTGAAAGATATAACATTCTAACAGGACTAGACAGACTAGATGCAGGAAGGATGTTCCCGATAGTCGGGGAGTCCAGAACCAGGGGTCACAGTCTAAGGATAAGGGGTAAGCCATTTAGGACTGAGATGAGGAGGAATTTCTTCACCCAGAGAGTGGTGAACCTGTGGAATTCTCTACCACAGAAGGCAGTTGAGGCCAATTCATTAAATATATTCAAGAAGGAGTTGGATATATTTCTTAAGGCTAAAGGGATCAAGGGATATGGGGAGAAGACAGGGACAGGGTACTGAATTTGGATGATCAGCCATGATCTCATTGAATGGCGGAGCAGGCTCGAGGGGCCGAATGGCCTACTCCTGCTCCTATCTTCTATGTTTCTATGTTTCCACCACTTCCGTGGGCCAGTGAGTTCCAGGTCCTCACCACTCGCTGCGTAAAGTGTGGAACTCTCGCCCACAACTTGCAGTAGTCCAGAACAAGGGGGGGCGTCACCTTAAAATTAGAGCCAGGCCGTTCAGGGGTGATGTCAGGAAGCACTTCTTCACACAAAGTGGGGTGGAAATCTGGAACTCTCTCCCCCAAAAAGCTGTGGAGGCTGGGGGTCAATTGAAAATCTCAAAACTGAGATTGATAGATTTTTATTGGGTGAGGGTATCAAGGGATACGGAACCAAGGCGAGTCAATGGAGTTGAGGTCACAGATCAGCCTTGAGGTTTTTAGGATTTTGAAGGGAATCGATGAGGGTCAATTAAGAGAAACATTTTCTGCTGGCCAGGGGGAAGACTAGGACAAGGGGGCTGATGTAAGAAGACTACTAGGCACTTGGTCTCAGCGTTAAACAAAGCTTTAATCAACTGTTTTACAACATGGAGGTCTAGTTGTGTCCTTCACTAGTTCCTGTTAAGAATGTCCTGAGCAAGCTGGGCCCGTGCCCGAGTATTTATGCTCTCCCTGGACAGCGCCACCCGCAGGCCACTCAGTATTATTTCATAAGTCTTTCTTTCATGAATGACTGATTCATGTCAAGGGGGCATCGCCTTAAAATCCAAGCCAGGCCATCCAGGATTGAAGTTAGGGAAACACTTCCTCAGGCAAAGGCTGGTAGAAGTGGGGAACTCTCTCCCACAACAAGCAGTAGATGCCAGCCCGATTGATCGTCTTAAATCTGAGAGCGACAGGTATATGCTAGACAAGGGTTATTAAAGGGATATGGAGCCATGGCGGGCGGAGGGAGTTAAGAGGCGGGTCAGCCACGATCTCAGAGAATGGCAGAGCAGGCTCCAGGGGCTGAAGGGCCTCCTCCTGTTTCTCTGTGGCCGACTCAGGCCACTTTGCCTCCTCGGGTCGAAACGAGGCCCAGCCAAATGGATGAGACGTTGCTCGGACTCCACTCCCTCAGGGTCTTCGCCCCAGCTGGCTCCCGTACTGGGGATCGGGCGGGAAAGTGGAGTTGAGGCAGAAGATCAGCCATGATCTTATTGAATGGCGGAGCAGGCTCGAGGGGCCGAGTGGCCAACTCCTGCTCCTGATTCTTATGTTCTTATGGACACACTCTCACTGATCTTGGCAATAACTGGCATTTCTCCCGCGCCTTTCACAACCACAGGATGTTCAAAAGCTCTAAACAGCCAATGAATTACTTTTGAAGTGTGGTCACTGTTGTAATGTGGGAAACACGGAAGCCAAATTGTGCACAGCAAGCTCCCACAAACAGCAATGTGATAATGACCGGATCATCTGTTTTAGTGATTGGAGGAAAGTTATTGGCCCCAGGACACCGGGGAGAACTCCCCCTGCTCTTCTTCCAATAGTGGCCATGGGATCTTTTACATCCACCTGTGAGGGCAGACGGGGCCTCGGTTTAACGTCTCGTCCGAAAGGCAACACCTCCGACAGTGCGCCGCTCCCTCAGTACTGCCCCTCCGACGGTGCAGCACGCAGTACCTGCCCTGGGAGTGTTTGATGGGGCAGTGTAGAGGGAGCTTTACTCTGTATCTAACCCGTGCTGTACCTGCCCTGGGAGTGTTTGATGGGACAGTGTAGAGGGAGCTTTACCCTGTATCTAACCCGTGCTGTACCTGCCCTGGGAGTGTTTGATGGGACAGTGTAGAGGGAGCTTTACTCTGTATCTAACCCGTGCTGTACCTGCCCTGGGAGTGTTTGATGGGACAGTGTAGAGGGAGCTTTACTCTGTATCTAACCCGTGCTGTACCTGCCCTGGGAGTGTTTGATGGGACAGTGTAGAGGGAGCTTTACTCTGTATCTAACCCGTGCTGTACCTGCCCTGGGAGTGTTTGATGGGACAGTGTAGAGGGAGCTTTACTCTGTATCTAACTCGTGCTGTACCTGCCCTGGGAGTGTTTGATGGGGACAGTGTAGAGGGAGCTTTACTCTGTATCTAACCCATTCTGTACCTGCCATGGGAGTGTTTGATGGGACAGTGTAGAGGCAGCTTTACTCTGTATCTAACCCAATCTGCACCTGCCCTGGGAGTGTTTGATGGTACAGTGTAGAGGGAGCTTTACTCTGTATCTAACCCGTGCTGTACCTGCCCTGGGAGTGTTTGATGGGGACAGTGTAGAGGGAGCTTTACTCTGTATCTAACCCGTGCTGTACCTGCCCTGGGAGTGTTTGATGGGACAGTGTAGAGGCAGCTTTACTCTGTATCTAACCCATTCTGTACCTGCCATGGGAGTGTTTGATGGGACAGTGTAGAGGCAGCTTTACTCTGTATCTAACCCAATCTGCACCTGCCCTGGGAGTGTTCGATGGGACAGTGTAGATGGAGATTTACTCTGTATCTAATCCGTGCTGTACCTGCCCTGGGAGTGTTTGATGGGACAGTTTAGAGGGAGCTTTACTCTGTATCTAACCCGTGCTGTACCTGCTCTGGGAGTGTTTGATGGGACAGTGTCGAGGGAGATTCGCTCTGTATCTAACCCATGCTGTACCTGCCCTGGAGTGTTTGATGGGGACAGTGTACATAAGAACATAAGAACATAAGAAATAGGAGCAGGAGTAGGCCAATCGGCCCCTCGAGCCTGCTCCGCCATTCAATAAGATCATGGCTGATCTGATCCTAACCGCCAATCCACTATCACAGAACCATCTCCTTGAATCTAACAGAATTAGACACACGAAATAGGAGCAGGATCAGGCTACACGGCCCCTGGGCCCGCTCCGCTACCCACAGGGTCATGACCGATCCGAACCTAGACTCATGTCCAAATCCCTGCCTGCTCCCTGTAACCCTTAATTCCCTTTACTTCTAGGAAACTGTCTATTTCTGTTTTAAATTTATGTAATGATGTAGCTTCTACAGCTTTTTGGGGCAGCATATTCCATGGACCTACCACCCTCTGAGTGAAGTAGTTCCTCCTCATCTCAGTTTTGAAAGAGCAGCCCCTTATTCTAAGACTATGCCCCCTAGTTCTAGTTTCACCCATCATCGGGAACATCTTCCCCGCATCCACCCGATCCAACCCCTTCACAATCTTATATGTTTCAATAAGATCGCCTCTCATTCTTCTGAACTCCAATGAGTAGAGTCCCAATCTACTCAACCTCTCCTCATATGTCCATCCCCTCATCCCCGGGATTAACCGAGTGAACCTTCTTTGTACTGACTCGAGAGCAAGTATGTCCTTTCTTAAGTATGGATACCAAAACTGTACGCAGTATTCCAGGTGCGGTCTCACCAATACCTTGTACAACTGAAGCAATACCTCCCTATTTTTATATTCTATCCCCCTAGCAATGAAAGCCAACATTCCATTGGCCTTCTTAACCACTTGCTGCACCTGCATACTAACCTTTTGAGTTTCGTGCACCAGGACCCCCAGATCCCTTTGTACTTCAGTACTTTCCAGTTTCTTGCCATTAAGATAATAACTTGCTCTACGATTTTTCCTGCCAAAGTGCATAACCTCACACTTTCCAGTATTGTATTCCATCTGCCAAATCTCTGCCCACTTACTTAGCCTGTCCATGTCACTTTGCAGGTTTTTTATGTCCTCCTCACTCACTACTTTCCCTCCCATCTTAGTATCATCTGCAAACTTTGATGGGCCAGAAATTCCAGAACGGGGCTTGCAGCGCGTGCAAGCCCCGTATTTGCACTTACCCCGCGCTCCTGCCGATCAGCTTCTGGGACGCCTGAACTTGGAGAAATAGAAAGCACATTCCCGGGCAGCGTATGACGTCACGCCGCCCAGGAGTGCAGCCAGCGCGGACCCAGGAGCGTGCAGTGTAAGTGAGACACGCCCCTTGAGGTCTCAGTTTCACTGGACACGCCCCCAATGTTTCTGTCAAGCTGCTTTGCTTTTTTACATGCAAAGCAGCAGTTTAAATAGGTTTTTGGAAGTTTTTTGAAGATTTTGGTAACTTTTATAAACTTTTTTAAATGTTTACATTATTTTGAGTAACCTGAAGTAGTTTTAAAGAGAATTAAAGCAATTTAAAGACTTTTAAAAGCCCTAAAAGAATTTTTTTAATTCCATTTATTTATTTAGCAATGTCGTCGTCATACGTGTCTTCACACTGTTCCCTTTGGGGAACTGTATGAAGTGGTGGAAGGATTTATGGCCATGATTAACGCTCATTCCGTGACCGTAACCATCTTTGAACCAGCCATTAGGGCGGTTAGTCCTATGGCGGGAGGGTTTTACGGGCTCCCACAAGCTATACAAGGAGGGGGGGCCACCCACACCCACGGACGCAAATATCCCACTGGATGTCAACCCAGAATTTAGAGCTGGAGCTCCGACTCCACTTGCCGGGACTGTCTGGAGCGGGGTTCGAAACCCTACCCTGATCTGGCCCAGCGGCGGGGATCCTACCGCTATGACAAACGCCCAATCCGATTAGCAACGTGAAATGGCAGCATAGGGCTCCAGTCACGGGGAGGGAAAAGGCGCAGGAAACGTATGGGTGTCACCTTTTGTGCGGAGTGGGCCTTTTGCGTAGCAGTAAGCATCCCCGCCGCTGGGCCAGAAGGAGTAGGGTTTTGAACCCCACTCCAGACAGTCCCGGCAAGTGGAGTCGGAGCTCCAACTTTAAATTCTGGGTGGACATCCAGCGGGATACTTGCGTCCGTGGGTGTTGGTGGCCACCCCCCCCCCCCTCAGATGGGTTGTGGGAGCCCGTAAAACCCTCCCGCCATAGGACTAACCACCCTAATGGCTGGTTCAAAGATGGTTACGGTCACGGAATGAGCGTTAATCACGGCCATAAATCCTTCCACCACTTCATACAGTTCCCCAAAGGGAACAGTGTGACGATACGTCCGATGATGACCTCTTGCGCAATGCACCTCCTTGGACCCTCAGTCGCAGATGCGAGGGGGCAAGTCGTGCAAGTGTTAAATTTTTTATTTTATTGACATGTAAAATGTTGGCCCAATAATTCCCTTCCAAATGCGCTAGTACGGTCGGGGTACTTACGCATCTGGCCGGATGAAATGCCGGTTTTCAGCATGCACAGTGCATGTGGGGAAAACCGGCATTTCCTGTCCTCTGAACGAAGGGGTTCAGAGGCAGAACGCATGCGACTGCACATGCAGCGCGTGCGCAGTATAATTCGCCGCTTTCATTAATGCTTTCAGTGAGGTCCAGTCATTACAACTTACACATGAAAAAAGCATGGGTACAGTTGCTACAGAGGCTGCGGCGGAAGATATTTCTTATCGTGGAGCTTCTGAAAGTATGTATGTCTGTATATATTCCTTTGCGTGTTATGTATATATTCCTTTACTTATGTGTATGAATGTATTATTTAATTATGACTTTCAGAGAAAGTAACTTATTGGAAAATCATAATTAAAAACATACATTCATAGTAAAGGAATATAAAACATACATACATATACGTAAAGGAATATATGTGGACATACATACATAACTCATTCTCACATTCCATTCACACAGCCACAATTGCTCCTTCTACCTACCGTTCTGAAAACCCTTTAAAAAAAAAAAATTTTAACTTTAAAACTTACTTAAAATTTCTTAAAATAACTTCCCTCCCTTTCCCAAACAAAAATATTGCATTTCAAAAGCTCCACGATAAAATATATCTTCCTCCGCAGCCAATGAACCACTTTACACTTGCTTTTTTTCAGTGTAACTTCTAAGGACTTAACCTCACGGATTTCATGAATCCACGAAGTTCACTGCGCAAGCGCTGCCTGTGCAGTCGCACGCGCTCGAGGTCTGGAAATGCCGGCGTTCCCCGCATGCGCTGTTCATGCTGAACGCCAGCATTTCCAACGGCCAGAAGCGTGAGTAAGCCGACCGTACTCACGCTTCTGGCCTGGAATTTCTGGCCCGATATGTTACACTCGGTCCCCTCCTCCAAATCGTCAATATAGATTGTAAAGAGTTGGGGACCCAGCACTGACCCCTGCGGAACACCACTAGTTACTGATTGCCAGTCTGAGAATGAACCATTTATCCCAACTCTCTGCCTTCTGTTAGATAGCCAATCCTCTATCCATGCCAGAATATTACCCCCAATCCCGTGATTTTTTATCTTAAGCAATAATCTTTTGTGTGGCACCTTGTCAAATGCCTTTTGGAAGTCTAAATACACTACGTCCACTGGTTCCCCTTTATCCACCCTATACGTTACTTCCTCAAAGAACTCCAGCAAATTTGTCAAACATGACTTCCCCTTCATAAAACCATGCTGACTTTGTCCTATTAAATTATGATTATCCAAATGTCCTGTTACTGTCTCCTTAATAATGGAGTCCAAAATTTTACCTACCACAGATGTTAGGCTAACCGGTCTATAGTTTCCAGCCTTCTGTCTACTGCCCTTTTTAAATAAGGGTGTTACATTAGCAGTTTTCCAGTCTGCCGGGACCTTTGTCGGGTCCAGGGAGATTTGGAAAATTATTACCAATGCAACCACAATCCCGACCGCCACTTCCCTCAAGACCCTAGGACGTACGCCATCAGATCCAGGTGATTTATCCGCCTTGAGTCCCATTATTTTACCGGGAGCTTGTAGAGGGAGCTTTACTCTGTATCTAACCCGTGCTGTACCTGCTCTGAGAGTGTTTGATCGGACAGTGTCGAGGGAGATTTACTCTGTATGTAACCCATGCTGTACCTGCTCTGGGAATGTTTGATGGGACAGTGTCGAGGGAGATTTACTCTGTATCTAACCTGTGCTGTACCTGCTCTGAGAGTGTTTGATGCGACAGTGTAGAGGGAGCTTTACTCTGTATTTAACCCATGCTGTACCTACTCTGGGAGTGTTTGATGGGACAGTTTAGAGGGAGCTTTGCTCTGTATCTAACTTGTGCTGTACCTGCCCTGGGAGTGTTTGATGGGACAGTGTAGAGGGAGCTTTACTCTGTATCTAACCCGTGCTGTACCTGCCCTGGGAGTGTTTGATGGGACAGTGTAGAGGGAGCTTTACTCTGTATGTAACCCGTGCTGTACCTGCCCTGGGAGTGTTTGACGGGACAGTGTAGAGGGAGCTTTACAATGTATCTAACCCGTGCTGTACCTGCCTTGGGAGTGTTTGATGGGACAATGCAGAGGGAGCTTTACTCTGTATCTAACCCATGCTGTACCTGCCCTGGGAGTGTTTGATGGGACAGTGTAAAGGGAGCTTTACCCTGTATCTAACTCGTGCTGTACCTGCCCTGGGAGTGTTTGACGGGACATTGTAGAGGGAGCTTTACTCTGTATCTAACCCATTCTGTACCTGCCATGGGAGTGTTTGATGGGACAGTGTAGAGGGAGCTTTACTCTGTATCTAACCCGTGCTGTACCTGCCCTGGGAGTGTTTGATGGGGACAGTGTAGAGGGAGCTTTACTCTGTATCTAACCCGTGCTGTACCTGCCCTGGGAGTGTTTGATGGGACAGTGTAGAGGGAGCTTTACTCTGAATCTAACTCATGCTGTACCTGCACTGGGAGTGTTCGATGGGACAGTGTAGATGGACATTTACTCTGTATCTAATCCGTGCTGTACCTGCCCTGGGAGTGTTTGATGGGACAGTTTAGAGGGAGCTTTACTCTGTATCTAACCCGTGCTGTATCTGCTCTGGGAATGTCTGATGCGACAGTGTAGAGGGAGATTTACTCCGTATCTAATCCGTGCTGTACCTGCTCTGGGAGTGTTTGATGTGACAGTGTCGAGGGAGATTTACTCTGTATCTAAGCCGTGCTGTACCTGCCCTGGGAGTGTTTGATGGGGACAGTGTAGAGGGAGCTCAACTCTGTATCTAACCCGTGCTGTACCTGCTCTGGGAGTGTTTGATGGGACAGTTTCGAGGGAGATTTACTCTGTATGTAACCCATGCTGTACCTGCTCTGGGAGTGTTTGATGGGACAGTGTTGAGGGAGATTTACTCCGTATCTAACCTGTGCTTTACCTGCTCTGAGAGTGTTTGATGGGACAGTGTAGAGGGAGCTTTACTCTGCATGTAACGCGTGCTGTACCTGCCCTGAAAGTGTTTGATGGGACAGTGTAGAGGGAGCTTTACTCTGTATCTCACCTGTGCTGTATGTGCCCTGGGAGTGTTTGATGGGACAGCGTAGATGGAGCTTTATTCTGTATCTAACCCCGTGCTGTACCTGCCCTGGGAGTGTTTGATGGGACAGTGTAGATGGAGATTTACTCTGAATCTAACTCGTGCTGTACCTGCACTGGGAGTGTTTGATGGGACAGTTTAGAGGGAGCTTTACTCTATATCTAATCCGTGCTGTACCTGCTCTGGGAGTGTTTGATGGGACAGTGTCGAGGGAGATTTACTCTGTATGTAACCCATGCTGTACCTGCCCTGGGAGTGTTTGATGGGGCAGTGTCGAGGGAGATTTACTCTGTATCTAACCCGTGCTGTACCTGCCCTGGGAGTGTTTGATGGGGCAGTGTAGAGGGAGCTTTACTCTGTATCTAACCCGTGCTGTACCTGCTCTGGGAGTGTTTGATGGGACAGTGTCGAGGGAGATTTACTCTGTATGTAACCCATGCTGTACCTGCTCTGGGAGTGTTTGATGGGACAGTGTCGAGGGAGATTTACTCCGTATCTAACCTGTGCTGTACCTGCTCTCAGATTGTTTGATGGGACAGTGTAGAGGGAGCTTTACTCTGCATCTAACGTGTGCTGTACGTGCCCTGGGAGTGTTTGATGGGGCAGTGTAGAGGGAGCTTTACTCTGTATCTAACCCGTGCTGTACCTGCCCTGGGAATGTTTGATGGGACAGTGTAGAGGGAGCTTTACTCTGTATCTCACCCGTGCTGTACGTGCCCTGGGAGTATTTGATGGGACAGTGTAGAGGGAGCTTTACTCTGTATCTAACTTGTGCTGTACCTGCCCTGGGAGTGTTTGATGGGACAGTGTAGAGGGAGCTTTACTCTGTATCTAAACCATGCTGTACCTGCCCTGGGAGTGTTTGATGGGACAGTGTAGAGGGAGCTTTACTCTGTATCTAACCCGTGCTGTACCTGCCCTGGAAGTGTTTGACGGGACAGTGTAGAGGCAGCTTTACTCTGTATCTAACCCATTCTGCACCTGCCCTGGGAGTGTTTGATGGGACATTGTACAGGGAGCTTTACTCTGTATCTAACCCGTGCTGTACCTGCCCTGGGAGTGTTTGATGGGGACAGTGTAGAGGGAGCTTTACTCTGTATCTAACCCGTGCTGTACCTGCCCTGGGAGTGTTTGATGGGACAGCGTAGATGGAGCTTTATTCTGTATCTAACTCCGTGCTGTACCTGCCCTGGGAGTGTTTGATGGGACAGTGTAGAGGGAGCTTTACTCTGAATCTAACTCATGCTGTACCTGCCCTGGGAGTGTTTGATGCGACAGTGTAGAGGGAGATTTACTCTGTATCTAATCCGTGCTGTACCTGCTCTGGGAGTGTTTGATGTGACAGTGTCGAGGGAGATTTACTCTGTATCTAAGCCGTGCTGTACCTGCCCTGGGAGTGTTTGATGGGGACAGTGTAGAGGGAGCTCAACTCTGTATCTAACCCGTGCTGTACCTGCTCTGGGAGTGTTTGATGGGACAGTTTCAAGGGAGATTTACTCTGTATGTAACCCATGCTGTATCTGCTCTGGGAGTGTTTGATGGGACAGGGTCGAGGGAGATTTACTCCGTATTTAACCTGTACTTTACCTGCTCTGAGAGTGTTTGATGGGACAGTGTAGAGGGAGCTTTACTCTGTATCTCACCTGTGCTGTACCTGCCCTGGGAGTGTTTGATGGGACAGCGTAGATGGAGATTTATTCTGTATCTAACCCCGTGCTGTACCTGCCCTGGGAGTGTTTGATGGGACAGTCTGGAGGGAGCTTTACTCTGAATCTAACTCGTGCTGTACCTGCACTGGGAGTGTTCGATGGGACAGTGTAGATGGAGATTTACTCTGTATCTAATCCGTGCTGTACCTGCACTGGGAGTGTTCGATGGGACAGTGTAGATGGAGATTTACTCTGTATCTAATCCGTGCTGTACCTGCTCTGGGAGTGTTTGATGGGACAGTGTCGAGGGAGATTTACTCTGTATCTAACCCGTGCTGTACCTGCCCTGGGAGTGTTTGATGTGACAGTGTAGAGGGAGCTTTACTCTGTATCTAACCCGTGCTGTACCTGCTCTGGGAGTGTTTGATGGGACAGTGTAGAGGGAACTTTACTCTGTATGTAACCCATGCTGTACCTGCCCTGGGAGTGTTTGATGGGACAGTGCAGAGGGAGCTTTACTCTGTATCTAACCCGTGCTGTACCTGCCCTGGGAGTGTTTGATGGGACAGTGTAGAGGGAGCTTTACTCTGTATCTCACCTGTGCTGTATGTGCCCTGGGAGTGTTTGACGTGACAGTGTAGAGGGAGCTTTACTGTGTATCTCACCCGTGCTGTACCTGCCCTGGGAGTTTTTGATGGGACAGTGTAGAGGGAGCTTTACTCTGTATCTACCTTGTGCTGTACCTGCCCTGGGAGTGTTTGATGGGACAGTGTAGAGGGAGCTTTTCTCTGTATCTAACCCATGCTGTACCTGCCCGGGGAGTGTCTGATGGGGACAGTGTAGAGGGAGCTTTACTCTGTATCTAACCTGTGCTGTACCTGCCCTGGGAGTGTTTGATGGGACTGTGTAGTGGAGCTTTACTCTGTATCTAACCCGTGCTGTATGTCTGTTTTGTTGCGCGATAGGGTCTGTGAGGGGTGGGGTAGGTTTATTTAAGATGTGTAAATGTTTGCTGTGCTATCTCGTGACTTTACCAAACAATGGCGGCGTGGGTGTGTGGCCCGATATGTGCAGCCCGAGGCAATGTATTTATGCTTTCAGTTAAATAAAACTGACATGAATCAGTCATCCATGAAAGAAAGACTTATGAAATAATACAGAGTGGCCTGCGGGTGGCGCTGTCCAGGGAGAGTATAAATACTCGGGCACGGGCCCAGCTTGCGCAGGACATTCTTAACAGGAACTAGTGAAGGACACAACTAGACCTCCATGTTGTAAAACAGTTGATTAAAGCTTTGTTTAACGCTTAGACCAAGTGCCTCGTAGTTTTCTTGTGTCAAAAACTTTTCTTTTAATTTGGCTGTGGTCTCTTCAAATTAAATGCCCCTGTTATTCTCTCTATAACCCCCCCCCCCACCGAACCCTGGATTATATTCCAGCCTGTAACTAATTCCCGGGTATCTGTTATTCTATATATAAACCCCCCGAGCCCCTCGATTAGATTCCAGCCTGTAACTCACTCCCAGGTATCTGTTATTCTATATATAAACCCCCCCGAACCCCTCGATTAGATTCCAGCCTGTAACTCACTCCCAGGTATCTGTTATTCTATATATAAACCCCCCCGATCCCCTCGATTAGATTCCAGCCTGTAACTCACTCCAGTCTGATTGTCCTGTGATATGAATTGAGCACAGGGCTGTTAAGGCAGTTATTGACCACACGAGAGCACTGTGGCCTCTGCTTTTCAGCATTCCCGGAATTTCCTGTAGCATCCTTGCAGTCGGAAGGACGAGTGGACCTTTACATCTATTCTGGAGCTCTGTCCCCCCCCACAAAAAAGCTGTTGAGGCTGGGGGTCAATTGGAGTTTTTAAGACTGATCGATAGAGTTCTCTTGGGTAAGGGTAGTGAGGGATATCGAACAAAGGCGGGTAGATGGAGTTAAAATACAGATCAGCCATGATCTGATAGAATGGCAGAACAGGCTGGAGGGGCTGAATGGCCAACTCCTGTTCCTATGACTGGGTGTGTGTGGATGTTGGGCGGAGATAAGATTGGGCTCGGCTGTGGTGCCCCTCTAGGTCGAATAGCCAGCCTAGGCTAACACTGGGGTGATGTACCGGTGGGGGCTACTGAGCAGTCCCTGGCCAGAAAAAGGAGGCACTTGCATTTCTATAGCGCCTTTCACGACCACCGGACGTCCCAAAGCGCTTCACAGCCAATGAAGTACATTTTTTGAAGTCTGGTCACTGTTGTAATGTAGGAAACGCGGCAGCTAATTTGCGCACAGCAAGCTCCCACAAACAGCAATGTGATAATGACCAGATCATCTGTTTTTAGTGATGTTGGTTGAGGGATAAATATTGGCCCCAGGACACCGGGGAGAACTCCCCCTGCTCTTCTTCCAATAGTGGCCGTGGGATCTTTTACATCCACCTGTGAGGGCAGACAGGGCCTCGGTTTAACGTCTCATCCAAAAGACGGCACCTCCGACAGTGGGGCGCTCCCTCAGTACTGCCCCTCCGACAGTGTGGCGCTCCCTCAGTACTGCCCCTCCGACAGTGGGGTGCTCCCTCAGTACAGCCCCTCCGACAGTGCGGCGCTCCCTCAGTACTGCCCCTCCGACAGTGCGGCGCTCCCTCAGTACTGCCCCTCCGACAGCGCGGCGCTCCCTCAGTACCGCCCCTCCGACAGTGCGGCGCTCCCTCAGTACTGCCCCTCCGACAGCGCGGCGCTCCCTCAGTACTGCCCCTCCGACAGCGCGGCGCTCCCTCAGTACTGCCCCTCCGACAGTGCGGCGCTCCCTCAGTACCGCCCCTCCGACAGTGCGGCGCTCCCTCAGTACTGCCCCTCCGACAGCGCGGCGCTCCCTCAGTACTGCCCCTCCGACAGCGCGGCGCTCCCTCAGTACCGCCCCTCCGACAGTGCGGCGCTCCCTCAGTACTGCCCCTCCGACAGTGCGGCGCTCCCTCAGCACCGCCCCTCCGACAGCGCGGCGCTCCCTCAGTACCGCCCCTCCGACAGTGCGGCGCTCCCTCAGTACTGCCCCTCCGACAGCGCGGCGCTCCCTCAGTACCGCCCCTCCGACAGTGCGGCGCTCCCTCAGTACTGCCCCTCCGACAGCGCGGCGCTCCCTCAGTACTGCCCCTCCGACAGCGCGGCGCTCCCTCAGTACTGCCCCTCCGACAGTGCGGCGCTCCCTCAGTACCGCCCCTCCGACAGTGCGGCGCTCCCTCAGTACTGTCCCTCCGACAGCGCGGCGCTCCCTCAGTACTGCCCCTCCGACAGCGCGGCGCTCCCTCAGTACCGCCCCTCCGACAGTGCGGCGCTCCCTCAGTACTGCCCCTCCGACAGTGCGGCGCTCCCTCAGCACCGCCCCTCCGACAGCGCGGCGCTCCCTCAGTACCGCCCCTCCGACAGCGCGGCGCTCCCTCAGTACTGCCCCTCCGACAGTGCGGCGTTCCCTCAGTACCGCCCCTCCGACAGTGCGGCACTCCCTCAGTACCGCCCCTCCGACAGTGCGGCGCTCCCTCAGTACTGCCCCTCCGACAGTGCGGCGCTCCCTCAGTACTGCCCCTCCGACAGTGCGGCACTCCCTCAGTACCGGCCCTCCGACAGTGCGGCGCTACCTAGGAAAAACAGAAAGGCAGAGTATTATTTAAATGGTGCTAGATTGGGAAATGCTGATGTACAGAGGGACCTGGGTGTCCTTGTACCCCAGTCACTGAAAGCAAACATGCAGGTGCAGCAAGCAGTTAGAAAGGCAAATGGTATGTTGGCCTTCATAGCGAGAGGATTTGAGTACAGGAGCAAGGATGTCTTACTACAGTTATACGGGGCCCTGGTGAGACCACACCTGGAGTACTGTGTGCAGTTTTGGTCTCCTTACCTAAGAAAGGATACACTTGCCATAGAGGGAGTGCAGCGAAGGTTCACCAGACTGATTCCTGGGATGGCAGGACTGCCGTACGAGGAGAGATTGGGTCGACTAGGCCTGTATTCACTAGAGTTTAGAAGAATGAGAGGGGATCTCATTGAAACGTATAAAATTCTGACAGGGCTAGACAGACTGGATGCAGGGAGGACGTTTCCCCTGGCTGGGGGGGGGGGTCTAGAACGAGGGGTCACAGTCTCAGGATACGGGGTAGGACATTTGAGGAGAAATTTCTTCACTCAGAGGGTGGTGAACCTGTGGAATTCTCTACCACAGAAGGCTGTGGAGGCCAAGTCACTGAATATATTTAAGAAGGAGATCGATAGATTTCTAGACACAAAAGGCATCAAGGGGTATGGGGAGAGAGCGGGAATATGGTATTGAGATAGAGGATCAGCCATGATCATATTGAATGGCGGAGCAGGCTCGAAGGGCCGAATGGCCTACTCCTGCTCCTATTTTTCCATGTTTCTTTCTATGAACCCGCGACCTTCTGACTCCAAGGCGAGATAGTGCTCCACTCTGAACCACTGGAGGTCAGCAGGAGAGGGGGATGACAATTGGCCGGGCTGGGGGAGGCGGGAGGAACGGTTCTCTTCAAGCTGTGACTATTGCTCCTTTTTCTTTGCAGCTTGAGGAGGGAAGGCTACACGGTGCAGGTCAACGTCAATGACTATCTGGATATTTATTGCCCACACTATAACGGGTCGGTGGCCGAGCACAAGATGGAGCAGTACGTGCTGTACATGGTCAACCACGAAGGCTACAAGACCTGCAATGCCAACCTGGGCTTCAAGCGCTGGGAGTGCAACCGCCCCCACTCGCCGCACAACCCCATCAAGTTCTCCGAAAAGTTCCAGCGCTACAGCGCCTTCTCCCTGGGATACGAGTTCCACGTCGGGCACGAGTACTATTACATCTGTGAGTAGCGGGGCCGCTCAACTGGGGAGGGGTTGGGAGGGAATGTGGGGGGAGAGAGGGGAGTAGGGGAGCAGAGTGGGGGGGAGGAGAGGGGAATGGGGGGGAGGGGAGAGAGGGGGAGGGAAGGGGAGGGGAGAGAGGGGGAGGGGAGGGGGAGGGGAGAGAGGGGGAGGGGAGGAGAGAGGGGGGGAGGGGGAGGGGGGAGGAGGGGGAGGGGGGGAGGAGGGGGGAGGATGGGGGAGGGGAGAGGGAGAGAGGGGGAGGGGAGGGGAGGAGAGAGGGGGAGGGGAGGGGGAGGAGAGAGGGGGAGGAGGGAGGGGAGGGGGGGCAGAGGGGGAGGGGAGGGGGCAGAGGGGGAGGGGAGGGAGGGGGGCAGAGGGGGAGGGGAGGAGGAAGGGGAGGGGGAGGGGAGGGGGCAGGGGGAGAGAGGGAGAGAGGGGGAGGGAGGGGGGCAGGGGCAGAGGGGGAGGGGAGGAGGGGGGAGGGGAGAGGGGGAGGGGGAGAGGGAGGGGAGAGGGGGGGAGGGAGAGGGGGAGGGGGAGGGGGAGGGGGAGAGGGAGGGGGAGGGGAGAGGGGGAGGGGAGTGGGGGAGGGAGAGAGAGGGGGAGGGAGAGAGAGAGGGGGGTAGGGGAGGGAGAGGGGAGAGAGGAGGGAGGGGGAGAGAGGGAGATAGGGGAATGGGGAGAGAGGGGGAGGGAGAGAGAGAGGGGGAGGGAGAGGGAGAGGGGGAGGGGGAGAGAGGGGGAGAGGGGGAGGGGGAGAGGGAGGGGAGAGGGGGAGGGGAGAGGGAGGGGAGAGTGGGAGGGGAGAGGGGGAGGGGAGTGGGGGAGGAGAGGGGGAGGGGAGAGAGGGGGAGGAGAGAGAGAGGGGGTAGGGGAGGGAGAGGGGAGAGAGGAGGGAGGGGGAGAGAGGGAGATAGGGGAATGGGGAGAGAGGGGGAGGGAGAGAGAGAGGGGGAGGGGGAGAGAGGGGGAGGGAGAGAGAGAGGGGGAGGGGGAGAGAGGGGGAGAGAGGAGGGAGAGTGAGGGGAGGGGGAGATAGGGGAATGGGGAGAGAGAGGGAGGGGAGGAGGAGAGGGGGGAGAGAGAGAGATGGGAGAGAGGGGGAGGGGGAGGGGGGAGAGGGGGGATGGGGGGCGGGGAAAGAGGTGGAGGAGAGAAGGGGAGGGGGAGAGGGAGAGAGGTGAAGGAGGAGGAGAGGGGGAGAGAGCGGGAGGGGGAAGGGGAGAGAGGGCAGGGAGTATTATGTCCGTGTGTAATTGAGACACGGACTGCAGGAGTTGGTTATAACAGGTCTTTACTGAGTGGAGACAAACTGGAACTACTATGCAAAGTTACTACACAGGCTTATATACAGGGGTGGTCACTACTGGTACTGCAGTATACAGGGGCTGCGGAATATAGTTCCTTCTGCAAAGTACATACACTACAATTCCTCCCCTTTTAGCTAAACAGTACATAACATTCGATTAATAATTAAATAACATATTTACAATTACAGTTGCTAGATACATTAGCTGAAGTTAATCAATTATAAATTCAGTCTTTGAGGAGGCTTCCTGATTCTGTCTGGATAACGCCTCTTTGGGGTATCAGGTTCTTCTGGCAATGTTGAGTCGGAATCAATGTTGTTGTTTGGTTCGTCTGCTTCCAATATTCCCGATTCTGAGGTAGATGCAATTGGTACTTCGGTTTCATCACCAGGTGTATCGGATCGTGGTGTGGAATTGACGTTTTCCAGTGACTCTAGAATCTGGTCTGCATGGCGTCTTACAATGCTCTCTCCAACGTCCACGGTATCCATTAGAGGTCCTTGCCGTGTGCAGATCGTTCCTGGCTGCCATTTCTCTGTGCGGTAGTCCCGGGCCAAAACTGGTTGACCTATCTTAAAACTCCTGGTCGGCCTTTCATTCATATTCTGAAACTGCCTGTTCTCCACATCTCTTCTGATGTTTGGCTTAACCAAATCCAAGCGGCATCGTAGTCTTCGATTGAAGAACATCATGGCTGGAGTTTGGTTGGTAACCGCATGTGTCGCATTCCGGTAGGCAAACAAGAAGTTATCCACCTTGTGTTGTAGGGGTATGTCTTCATTACACATTGCCTTGATAGCCTTCTTGAATGTTTGAACGAACCTCTCAGCCAATCCATTGGTGGCTGGATGATATGGGGCGGATGTGTAATGCTTAACACCATTGTTCTTTAAGAACCTCCAGAACTCTTCAGACACAAACTGTGGTCCGTTGTCGGAGCAAATCTGTTCAGGCAGCCCATTTCTGGCAAATATGGTTCGTAAGACTGTGATCGTTTTTTCTGTGGTGGTTGAGGACATTTTTATTACCTCTGGCCACTTTGAATGTGCATCCACCGCAATTAAAAACATCGAGTCCATAAATGGACCAGCAAAATCAATGTGCACCCTTTGCCATGGAGATGAGGGCCACTCCCATGGATGTAGAGGGGCTTGTGGTGGGGCATTTTGGACCTTCTGGCATCCTGTACAGCTCTTGGTCATCTCTTCGATTTCTCTATCGATTCCCGGCCACCACACAAACGCTCTGGCTAAGATCTTCATTTTTACCCCTCCCAGATGACCCTCATGAAGCTCATTGAGCACTCTATCCGTCAACTTAGGTGGGATTACTACTCTGGATCCACACATCAAGGTTCCTCTGCACACTGACAGCTGTTCTCTTATCGGCGAGAATGCTGGCAACAGTGGTTCGCCATGTGCTGGCCATCCCTTCACCGTTAAATCATAGACCCAGGAGAGTGTCGGGTCATTTCGTGTTTCCTTTTCTATGTTTGCATTCGTCACCGGGAGACATTCGACTATGGTTGAGTGGAATATCTCCACAGGATCCACTGCAGGTGCTTCTTCCACCGTCGGCAACGGTAGGCGCGACAATCCATCAGCATTCCCATGCTGTTTAGTTCCTTTGTACTCGATATCATATTGGTGTGCCCCTAGGAAAAGGGACCACCTCTGTAGCCGTTGTGCTGTCATTATCGGGACGCCCTTCTGAGGGTTGAAAATGGAGACAAGAGGTTGATGATCAGTTAGTAGAGTAAATTTCTGACCGTGCAGGTAGTGATTGAACTTCTTCACCCTCCACACCAGGCTGAGGGCCTCTCTGTCAATCTGGGCGTAGTTACGCTCGGCTGAAGTTAACGAGCGTGACGCAAAAGCTATCGGCCTCTCTGAACCATCAAGGAATTTATGTGACAGTACCGCCCCAATGCCATAGGGAGACGCATCACATGCCAGTCTTATCGGTAGTGATGGGTTGTAGTGAGCCAATACTTCTCTTGAAGTGAGTAGGTCTTTACTCTTCTGAAAGGCCCGCTTACATTCATCGCTCCATTTCCATGCTACTCCAGTTTGTAGTAGGGCGTTCAGTGGGCGCAGAATTGTGGACAAATTCGGCAAAAACTTATGGTAGTAATTCACCAATCCGAGGAATGACCTCAGTTGCGACACATTTTCAGGCGCTGGAGCCTTAACTACCGCTTCAATTTTGTCAGGGGACTTATGTAACCCCTCTTCATCAATCACGTGGCCACAATACGATATCTGTTTCTTAAAAAACTCGCACTTGGGGCGATTGGCTCATAGCCCATGTTCTCTTAGTCTAGTGAGCACCTGCTCTAGGTTGGCAAGGTGTTCACTGTCATCTTCACCTGTCACTAGGATGTCGTCCAAGTAACACTGAGTCCCCGGAATCCCTTGCAGGACTTGTTCCATCGCTCTTTGCCATATCGCCGGAGCTGATGCTACTCCGAAACCAGTCGATTATACTGGTAAAAACCTTTGTGAGTGTTTATCGTGAGATACTTCCTAGAGGATTCTCCAACCTCCATCTGCAAATATGCTTGTGCTAGGTCAATTTTTGTAAAACGCTTCCCTCCAGATAGTGAGGCGAAAATATCTTCTATCCTCGGGAGAGGATATTGTACTGTGTGAAGGACTGGGTTCACCATCACCTTGAAGTCCCCACAGATGCGAACCTTCCTTGGCTCCTCAGACTTATTGTTTAACGTTTTCTTCATGACAGGTGTCGCCCACTCGCTCCAGTCTACCTTAGATAACACGCCTGCATTCTCCAGATTCTCCAGCTCTACCTCGACGGCTGGGCGAATTGCATATGGTACCGGTCTTGCTTTGAAAAACTTAGGAATTGCATTCTCTTCTATTTTTATCGAGGCGGTTACACCTTTAAGAGTTCCCAGTTCCTGTTGAAATACCTCTTTGGCGTTAGCCAAGATTCTTGACAATCGTCCAGGTGTGACGTCGTCATCCTTTTTACCAGCCACCGTCAGTGCCTGAATGGAGTGCCAGTCTAAACTTATCTTTCTGATCCAATCACGTCCCAATAACGGTGGTCCACCACCTTGCAGTAGGTACAGATACAATTTCTGTATTTCCTTGCCGTTGTATTCGACAGGCACCCTTATTTTCCCTCTGGGGTATACTTTTTGCCCCGTATACGTCTTCAAGACAATGGATGTCTCTTTCAAGGGTATGTGTGAGAATAGCCGCTCATAGTCTCGTCGATTCATGACAGTCAGGGCTGATCCTGTATCCAATTCCATTTTGACTTGGGACCCTGCTATCGTGAGGGTGACCCAAATGGTTCGGTGATCCTCTTTTGCGATTACGTTGTGAAGTTTGAGACAGCTTAGTCTCTTGTTCCCGGATTCACTATCGCTCATCTGGTCTTCGGAACTACTGTCCGTCATCTTTTGTACTTTCCTGTACTGTTCCTTAGTAGCCTTTTTGTTGTCGTTAGTCTTCATCCCAGACCTGCAAACTCGTGCAATGTGTCCCATCTTTCCGCATTGCCTGCATGTTTTGTCCTTGGACCAGCAGTCCTTCTGGTCATGGGTTGTTCTGCCGCAGCGATAACATTTTTCAAATCCCCGTGTCATTTCGTGGGTGCCTTATTCCTGTGGCTTTTGCTGTATTTCCGCAGCTCCCCTTGCTGCTGCTTCGTACGATACTGCCACGCTGAAAGCCTTATCTAGCGTCAACTCTTTCTCTGAGAGTAACCTCTTCTGGGTTCCTTCACTCAGGAGTCCACAGACAAATTTGTCCCGTAGAGTATCTGTCAGTCCTGCTCCGAACTGGCAGTGCTTTGATAGCTTGCGTAGTTCCGTAAGGTAATCAGCATTGCTCTCATCTTTATGCTGATTTCTCCTGTGGAATTTAAATCTTTCTGCTATCAGCAGCGGTGTAGGATTTAGGTGTTCCTGTAGGATATCAACAATTTCGTTAAAACTCTTCGCCATCGGTTTGGCTGGAGTAATCAGGTTCCGCAATAGGCCGTACGTTCTTGCGCCCATTAAGTTTAGTAGTACCGATGCCTTTTTCTCATCGGCTACTTCGTTTGCCTCGCAATATACTTCGACTCTTTCCACATACGTGGTCCAGTCTTCTATTGCATTATCGAAGGCAGTGATATTGCCAGTCTTCGGCATCTTGGAAATCTAAGATGGCGCCTCCCGCGCTTTGCCTTCTTCCCCGATTTAACAAAATGGCGCCTCCCGCGCTTTCCGTCATCTCCGCCGCTGCTAGCGCTGTTGCTGGCGTTTTATGCCTTGATGGCGACGCCCTATGGTCTTCGCGCACTTCCCCCCCGCGCTGCTGCTAATGCCACTCTCCGCGGATCCCGTGGCAAACTGCAGCTCCTCGCAGCTTTCTGCGCTTCTAATTTCTTTTATCTTCCCCGTCGTCGGAGCAACCCTACGGGACACTTTCCTCCCTCTTCTCGGGTCTGTACGCTGCCCGGCTTCGTAGTACCGGCCGCGCCCTGTGTGCTCCACCCTCTCTCTCTCTCTCCTGTTCCCAACAATGCTGCTCGGCCCCGTTGAAAAGCCACCCGATCGAGCTCTAGCCCGCCGCAGCCCAGGAAGGATCAGTGCACTACCTGCCACCAGCCCGATTAGCTGTAACACCATCGACAGGATAACCAAGCCCCACTCTCGACAGCCTCTCCTGCAAATCTTCAACTCCGATGAATCAGAGGCGGTTGCCCACGGTCGACGCCCGTTTCTTCTGTTTGTTTGTTTTTTCTTTCTTCCTTCTGGCCTCGACCTCTGGCAACTCGCTTCAGGGATGGATCCCCATGAGGTGATGCAGACTGTAGGTAAGTTCGGATCTGCTCGTCGCCAATATTATGTCCGTGTGTAATTGAGACACGGACTGCAGGAGTTGGTTATAACAGGTGTTTACTGAGTGGAGACAAACTGGAACTACTATGCAAAGTTACTACACAGGCTTATATACAGGGGTGGTCACTACTGGTACTGCAGTATACAGGGGCTGCGGAATATAGTTCCTTCTGCAAAGTATATACACTACAGGGAGAGAGGCAGAGAGGGGGAGAGGAGAGGGGGAAGGGGTGAGAGATGGGGCGCGGAGAGAGAGAGGAGGGGGAGAAAGAGGGGAAGGGAGAGAGAAAGGGGAAAGAGGGAGGGGGAGACGGGGAAGGGGGGGAGGGGGGAGGGTGGGTGAGGAGAGAGGGAGCGATGGAAACCCGGGATGCGCGAGAGGCCAGAATTGGAGGAGTGCGGAGATCTCGGAGGGTTGTGGGGCTGGAGGAGGTTACACAGATAGGGAGGGGTGGGGAGCGAGGCCACCCCACTCTTGTTACAAATTTGTGCTTTCCTGTTGCAGCTACTCCGACCCACCACCATGGCAGAACGTGTCTGAAGATGAAGGTGTTTGTCTGTTGTGCCACCTGTGAGTACCTCGGAGGAGTCGGGTCTGGGGAGAAGCTTCCATTGGGGAGATTCACCACTCATTGTCGGAACACAGCAATGTGATAATGACCGGATCATCTGTTTTTTTCAGTGATGTTGGTTGAGGGATAAATATTGGCCCCAGGACACCGGGGAGAACTCCCCCTGCTCTTCTTCCAATAGTGGCCGTGGGATCTTTTACGTCCACCTGAGAGGGCAGACGGGGCCTCGGTTTAACGTCTCATCTGAAAGACGGCACCTCCGACAGTGCGGCACTCCCTCAGTACTGCCCCTCCGATAGTGCGGCGCTCCCTCAGTACTGCCCCTCCGACAGTGCGGCGCTCCCTCAGTACTGCCCCTCCGATAGTGCGGCGCTCCCTCAGTACTGCCCCTCTGACAGTGCGGCGCTCCCTCAGTACTGCCCCTCCGACAGTGCGGCTCTCCCTCAGTACCGCCCCTCCGACAATGCGGCGCTCCCTCAGTACCGCCCCTCCGACAGTGCGGCGCTCCCTCAGTACTGCCCCTTCGACAGTGCAGCGCTCCCTCAGTACTGCCCCTCCGACAGTGCTGCGCTCCCTCAGTACTGCCCCTCCGACAGTGCGGCGCTCCCTCAGTACCGCCCCACCGACAGTGCGACGCTCCCTCAGTACCGCCCCTCCGACAGTGCGGCGCTCCCTCAGTACCGCCCCACCGACAGTGCGGCGCTCCCCCAGTACTGCCCCTCCGACAGTGCAGCGCTCCCTCAGTACCGCCCCTCCGACAGTGCGGCGCTCCCTCAGTACCGCCCCTCCGACAGTGCGGCGCTCCCTCAGTACCGCCCCACCGACAGTGCGGCGCTCCCCCAGTACTGCCCCTCCGACAGTGCGGCTCTCCCTCAGTACCGCCCCTCCGACAGTGCGGCGCTCCCTCAGTACTGCCCCTCCGACAGTGCGGCTCTCCCTCAGTACCGCCCCTCCGACAGTGCGGCGCTCCCTCAGTACTGCCCCTCTGACAGTGCGGCGCTCCCTCAGTACTGCCCCTCCGACAGTGCGGCGCTCCCTCAGTATTGCCCCTCCGACAGTGCGGCGCTCCCTCAGTACTGCCCCACCGACAGTGCGGCGTTCCCTCAGTACGGCCCCTCCGACAGTGCGGCGCTCACCTCAGTACCACCCCTCCGACAGTGCGGCGCTCCCTCTGTACTGCCCCTCCGACAATGCGGCACTCCCTCAGTACTGCCCGTCCGACAGTGCGGCGCTCCCTCAGTATTGACCCTCCGACAGTGCGGCACTCCCTCAGTACTGCCCCTCCGACAGTGCGCGCTCCCTCAGTACTGCCCCTCCGACAGTGCGGAACTCCCTCAGTACTGCCCCTCTGACAGTGCGGCGCTCCCTCAGTACTGCCCTTCCGACAGTGCGGCACTGCCCCTCTGACAGTGCGGCGCTCCCTCAGTACTGTCCCTCCGACAGTGCGGCGCTCCCTCAGTACTGCCCCTCCGACAGTGCGGCGCTCCCTCAGTACTGCCCCTCCGACAGTGCGGTGCTCCCTCAGTAGTGCCCCTCCAACAGTGCGGCGCTCCCTCAGTACTGCCCCTCCGACAGTGCGGCGCTCCCTCAGTACTGCCCCTCCGACAGTGCGGCGCTCCCTCAGTAGTGCCCCTCCAACAGTGCGGCGCTCCCTCAGTACTGTCCCTCCGACAGTGCGGCGCTCCCTCAGTACAGCCCCTCCGACAGTGCAGCGCTCCCTCAGTACCGCCCCTCCGACAGTGCGGCACTCCCTCAGTACTGCCCCTCCGACAGTGCGGCGCTCCCTCAGTACCGCCCCTCCAACAGTGCGGCGCTCCCTCAGTACTGCCCCTCTGACAGTGCGGCGCTCCCTCAGTACTGCCCCTCCGACAGTGCGGCGCTCCCCCAGTACTGCCCCTCCGACAGTGCGGCTCTCCCTCAGTACCGCCCCTCCGACAATGCGGCGCTCCCTCAGTACTGCCCCTCCGATAGTGCGGCGCTCCCTCAGTACTGCCCCTTCGACAGTGCGGCGCTCCCTCAGTACTGCCCCTCCGACAGTGCGACGCTCCCTCAGTACCGCCCCTCCGACAGTGCGGCGCTCCCTCAGTACCGCCCCTCCGACAGTGCGGCGCTCCCTCAGTACTGCCCCTCCGACAGTGCGGCGCTCCCTCAGTACCGCCCCTCCGACAGTGCGGCGCTCCCCCAGTACTGCCCCTCCGACAGTGCGGCTCTCCCTCAGTACCGCCCCTCCGACAGTGCGGCGCTCCCTCAGTACTGCCCCTCTGACAGTGCGGCGCTCCCTCAGTACTGCCCCTCCGACAGTGCGGCGCTCCCTCAGTATTGCCCCTCCGACAGTGCGGCGCTCCCTCAGTACTGCCCCTCCGACAGTGCGGCGCTCCCTCAGTACTGCCCCTCCGACAGTGCGGCGCTCCCTCAGTACCGCCCCTCCGACAGTGCGGCACTCCCTCAGTACTGCCCCACCGACAGTGCGGCGCTCCCTCAGTACCCGCCCCTCCGACAGTGCGGCACTCCCTCAGTACTGCCCCACCGACAGTGCGGCGTTCCCTCAGTACGGCCCCTCCGACAGTGCGGCGCTCACCTCAGTACCACCCCTCCAACAGTGCGGCGCTCCCTCTGTACTGCCCCTCCGACAATGCGGCACTCCCTCAGTACTACCCGTCCGACAGTGCGGCGCTCCCTCAGTATTGACCCTCCGACAGTGCGGCACTCCCTCAGTACTGCCCCTCCGACAGTGCGCGCTCCCTCAGTACTGCCCCTCCGACAGTGCGGCGCTCCCTCAGTACTGCCCCTCTGACAGTGCGGCGCTCCCTCAGTACTGCCCTTCCGACAGTGCGGCACTGCCCCTCTGACAGTGCGGCGCTCCCTCAGTACTGTCCCTCCGACAGTGCGGCGCTCCCTCAGTACTGCCCCTCCGACAGTGCGGCGCTCCCTCAGTACTGCCCCTCCGACAGTGCGGTGCTCCCTCAGTAGTGCCCCTCCAACAGTGCGGCGCTCCCTCAGTACTGCCCCTCTGACAGTGCGGCGCTCCCTCAGTACTGCCCCTCCGACAGTGCGGTGCTCCCTCAGTAGTGCCCCTCCAACAGTGCAGCGCTCCCTCAGTACTGCCCCTCCGACAGTGCGGCGCTCCCTCAGTACTGCCCCTCCGACAGTGCGGCGCTCCCTCAGTACTGCCCCTCCGACAGTGCGGCGCTCCCTCAGTACCGCCCCTCCGGCAGTGCGGCGCTCCCTCAGTACTGCCCCTCCGACAGTGCGGCGCTCCCTCAGTACTGCCCCTCCGACAGCGCGGCGCTCCCTCAGTACTGCCCCTCCGACAGCGCGGCGCTCCCTCAGTACTGCCCCTCCGACAGTGCGGCGCTCCCTCAGTCCTGCCCCTCCGACAGCGCGGAGCTCCCACAGCTGAGACAGGAAGAGCAAGAGGAGGCCATTAACACCTCAAGGCTGTTCTGAGATTCATGCACCTCAACTTGGGCAGGAACCCTGTACCCAATGAGGGTCAGTGCCTCCAAGGAGATGGAAGAAGATTTAGAGGGAATGGGGAAACAGAAAATGGCTTGTAGGGTGTTGTTGTCTTAAGAGAGAGGAAGATAGGGACAGGAGGAGGCCATTCAGCCCCTCGAGCCTGTTCCGCCATTCTATCAGATCACGGCTGATCTGTATCTTAACACCATCTCCCCGCCTTGGTTCCCTCACCCTCGATACCGTTACCGAACAAAAATCTATCGATCTCAGTTTTGAAATTTCCCATTGACCCCCAGCCTTGACAGCTTTTTGCGGGGGAGAGTTCCAGATTTCCACCCCCCTTTGTGTGAAGAAGTGCTTCCTGACATCACCCCTGAACGGCCTGGCTCTAATTTTAAGGTGACGCCCCCCCTTGTTCTGGACTCCCCCCACCAGAGGAAATAGTTTCTCTCTCTCTCGACCCGATCAACTCCTTTAATCATCTTCAGCACCTCGATTAGATCACCCCTTAATCTTCTAAACTCGAGGGAATACAAGCCCAGTCTGTGCGACCTGTCCTCGGAGTTTAACCCTTTTAGCCCCCCGGGTATCATTCTGGTGAATCTGCGCTGCCCCCCCCTCCGAGCCTAGCCTCCCCTTAAATGTATCTCTGCTCTTCGCCTCGACCACTCCCTGTGGCAGCGAGTTCCACATTCTCACCACTCTCTGGGTAAAGAAGTTTCTCCTGAATTCCCCATTGGATTTATTGGTGACTATCTTATATTGACGGCCCTTCGTCTGGTCTTGCCCCACAAGTGGAGACAGAGGCCTAGAAATTCAGTGGCCTGCGCCACCAGTTTGCGCCCAAAGAGGGCTTTTGCGCCACTGCCCAAACCTACCGCGATATTTAGCGGGGCGCTAATGGCGGTGTTAGCCAGTAGCGCTGCGCCGCCACCGATGACGTCATCGTTGTGCGCAGCGCCCCGCTATCGCCCCGCTGGCCATATTTGGTTGCTGCCGCCTCCCCCGCGCCGGCCGCAAACAGCGACCGGTACACGGGGCCTACCTGTGCCGGTAGTGGGGCGAGTTAAGGTGGAGGTGCGGCCGGCTGCTTTTTCGGCGGCCGCCTGCCCGCACCTCCGTCCCTGGCCTCCTACACCGCCCCCACCCCCCGCGGCATTGCCGGCTGTTTCCCGAGAGCCCGGCACTTCTCCTTGGTGCCGGGCTCATTTGCCGGCACTCGCGAGCGGGGATCGCGCTGTTGCAGGCACCTCCCCCTTAAGAGTGAGAGGAAGGCCTGCAGTACTGCAGGCTGCCATGCCACAGCGGGTGGCGCTGCGGCACTTTGCACGCCAATATTCAGCTTCAGCGCCCCAAGCGGGGCGCCGAAACCCTTGTTTAGCGGCCGGATTCCACTTGGGGCGCTGAAACTGAATATCCCGCTGGCGCAAGTGGCTCCGCGCGCAGCGGTAATTCCTGCGCCCAGGCGAGCTGGGCGCCCCTAACTGAATTTCTAGGCCATCGTCTCTACGTCTACCCTATCGAACCCTTTCATAATTTTAAAGGCCTCTATCAGAGAAAACCAAGGGTGTGGCGAGAATGACGAACTTAAAAGAAATGATTATTAGTAAAAAAACAGTACTTGCAAAATGAATGGGACTAAAAGTCGATAAATCCCAAGGACTGGATGCCCTACATCCTAGGGTTTTGAAAGAGGTGGCCATTGGGATATTGGACGCATTGGTTGTCATCTTCCGAAATGCTATAGATTCTGGAACGGTTCCTGCAGATTGGAGGATAGCAAATGTAACCCCGCTATTTAAGAAAGGAGGGAGAGAAAACGGGGAACTACAGACCTGTTAGCCTCACATCAGTAGTTGGGAAACAGCTGGAATCTATTATAAGGATGCAATAACTGGGTGCTTAGAAACTAATAGTAAGATTGGGCGGAGTCAACATGGATTTATGAAAGGGAAATCCTGTTTAACAAACCTATTGGAGTTCTTTGAGGATGTAACTGGTGGAGTAGACAAAGGGGAACTGGTAGATATGGTGTATCTGGATTTTCAGAAGGTCTTCGATAAGGTCCCACACAAGAGGTTGGTGAACAAAATTAGGGCACATGGAATTGGGGGTAATATACTAGCATGGATTGAGAATTGGTTAACAGTCAGAAAACAAAGAGTTGGGATAAATGGGTCTTTTTCAGGATGGCAGGCTGTGACTAGTGGGGTACCACAAGGACCGGTGCTTGGGCCCCAGCTATTCACAATCTATATCAATGATTTGGATGAGGGGACTAAATGTAACATTTCCAAAGTTGCTGATGACACAAAGCTAGGTGGCAGTGTCAGTTGTGAAGAGGATGTGAAGAGGCTTCAAGGGGATCTCGACAGGCTCAGTGAGTGGGTGAGAACATGGCAGATGGAATAGAATGTGGATAAATGTGAAGTTATCCACTTTGGTAGAAAAAACAGAAAGGCAGGGTATTTCCTAAATGGTGAAAGATTGGGGAATGCAGATGCTCAAAGGGACCTGGGTGTCCTTGTACATGAGTCACTGAAAGTGAATGTGCAGGTGCAGCAAGCCATTAGGAAAGCAAATGGTATGCTAGCCTTCATTACAAGAGGATTTGAGTACAGGAGTAAAGAAGTCTTACTTCAATTATATAGGGCCTTGGTGAGACCGCACCTGGAGTACTGTGTACAATTTTGGTCTCCTTACCTAAGGAAGGATATACTTGCCATAGAGGGAGTACAACGAAGGTTCACGAGATTGATTCCTGGGATAGCGGGACTGTCGTATGAGAAGAGATTGAGTAAACTAGGCCTGTATTCTCTTGAATTCAGAAGAATGAGAGGGGATCTCATTGAAGCATACTAAATTATTACAGGGCTTGACAGGATGGATACTGGGAGAATGTTTCCCTTGGCTGGGGAGTCTAGAGCCAGGGGCCACAGCCTCAGGGTAAAGGGTAGGCCATTCAGGACTGAGATGAGAAGAAATTTCTTCACACAGAGGGTGGTGAATCTTTGGAATTCTCTGCCCCAGAGGGCTGTGGAGGCTCAGTCATTGGGTATATTCAAAACAGAAGTCGATAGATTTCTGACTAGTAAGGGCATCAAGGGATATGGCGATAGGGCCGGTGAATGGGGTTGAGGCAGAAGATCAGCCATGATCTCATTGAATGGCGGAGCAGGCTCGAGGGGCCAAAGGGCCGACTCCTGCTCCTATTTCTTATGTTCTTATGTCACCTCTCAGCCTTCAAAAGAGACCCCGCCTGTTCAGCCTTTCCCGATAGTTATAACCTCTCAGTTCTTTCTATTCACTTCACATCTCGGGGCTTTTTGGGGACATCCAGCTCTCTTGGGGCTGGCCGAATGTCCGGCACCTTGACCCCAGACCCGGTTGAACTTTACCCTTTGACCTTTCCCTTGCAGCATCACACCCAAACGAGAAGCTCGCCCCGACTCCGCCACAGTTCACAGTGGGCAACGACGTGAAGGCGATAGAAGACCTGGGTGAGTCACGTGCTTAAGGCTAAAGGGATCAAGGGATATGGGGAGAAAGCAGGGACAGGGTACTGAATGTGGATGATCAGCCAGGATCTCATTAAATGGCGGAGCAGGCTCGAGGGGCCGAATGGCCTACTCCTGCTCCTATCTTCTATGTTTCTATGTCGGGGGCACTGGGATAGGCTGTGGCACCTGCAGGGCCGCACTTGCTCAGTGCAGAAGGCATATCCGGGGCCTATCTCTGGCGCAGCCCAGTGGCAGATAGGTCGCATCCTGAATAGAGAGATGGGACTGGGAGCCCCTTCACTTCTGAGGCCTGTGTCCAGGTCTACTCAGGCCAAAGACCCCTCAACATGGTCAGAGGAACCCTTTCCTAGTGTGAGACTAAAGTGCAGAACTGTCTGTAACTTGGGCTTCGATAGGAGAGTTAGGGGACTAGAGGGATGGGCTTCGATGGGAGAGTTAGGGGACTAGAGGGATGGGCTTCGATGTGAGAGTTAGGGGACTACAGGGATGGGCTTCGATGGGAGAGTTAGGGGACTAGAGGGATGGGCTTCGATGGGAGAGTTAGGGGACTAGAGAGATGGGCTTTGATGGGAGAGTTAGGGGACTAGAGGGATGGGCTTCGATGGGAGAGTTAGGGGACTAGAGGGATGGGCTTCGATGGGAGAGTTAGGGGACTAGAGGGATGGGCTTCGATGGGAGAGTTAGGGGACTAGAGGGATGGGCTTCGATGTGAGAGTTAGGGGACTAGAGGGATGGGCTTCGATGGGAGAGTTAGGGGACTAGAGGGATGGGCTTCGATGGGAGAGTTAGGGGACTAGAGGAATGGGCTTCGATGGGAGAGTTAGGGGACTAGAGGAATGGGCTTCGATGGGAGAGTTAGGGGACTAGAGGGGTGGGCTTCGATGGGAGAGTTAGGGGACTAGAGGGATGGGCTTCGATGGGAGAGTTAGGGGACTAGAGGGGTGGGCTTCGATGGGAGAGTTAGGGGACTAGAGTGATGGGCTTCGATGGGAGAGTTAGGGGACTAGAGGGATGGGCTTCGATGGGAGAGTTAGGGGACTAGAGAGATGGGCTTCGATGGGTGAGTTAGGGGACTAGAGAGATGGGCTTCGATGGGAGAGTTAGGGGACTAGAGGGATGGGCTTCGATGGGAGAGTTAGGGGACTAGAGGGATGGACTTGGATGGGAGAGTTAGGGGACTAGAGGGATGGGCTTCGATGGGAGAGTTAGGGGACTAGAGGGATGGGCTTCGATGGGAGAGTTAGGGGACTCGAGGGATGGGCTTCGATGGGAGATTTAGGGGACTAGAGGGATGGGCTTCGATGGGAGAGTTAGGGGACTAGAGGGATGGGCTTCGATGGGAGAGTTAGGGGACTAGAGGGATGAGCTTCGATGGGAGAGTTGGGGGACTAGAGGGATGGGCTTCGATGGGAGAGTTCGGGAACTAGAGAGATGGGCTTCGATGGGAGAGTTAGGGGACTAGAGGGATGGGCTTCGATGGGAGAGTTAGGGGACTAGAGGGATGGGCTTCGATGGGAGAGTCATTGTTGTGCGGCATCTCAAATCTTCTGTGGACCAATCAGATGCAGCCGCATCTGAACCTCCAACCCCTGCTGCCGTTAATCGCCGCATATCTCAAGACAGCTCGCTATTCTGACTGGGGATCTGTCCACCAATAAGGGTTAAGAACAGACCTTTCCAAACGTCTAGGCCCAGGGGATTCAAACGGGTCAACCTAGAATGTGAGAAGCCCAAATGGGGTCGGGGTTGGCCTGATCTCCAAGAGCCAGTTGTCCGGGGACCAGGTCTGACCTCCAATGGGCCGAATTGGGCTTTCTGGACCTTTATCTGGCCTAAGCAGCCGTCTGCAGTCGAGTGTCATGGCGAGGCACAATGCTTAGGCCTGAGAACGGAGCAGAAGGATGGGGTGAGATGAAGAGGGGTGGGAGGGCGGCTCGCGTGGAGCATAAACACCAGCACGGACCTGTCGGGCTGAATGGGCCTCTTTCTCTGCTGCACATTCAATGTTGTTCTATGTATGTGAGGAATCATAGAAATTTAGGGCACAGAAGGAGGCCATTCGGCCCATCGTGTCTGGGCTGCCCGGCCCAATCCCACTTTCCAGCTCTTGGTCAGTCGCCCTGGAGGTTACGGCGCTTCAAGCGCACATCCAAGTACTTTCTAAATGCGGTGAGGGTTTCTGCCTCTACCGCCCTTTCAGGCAGTGAGTCCCAGACCCCCACCACCCTCTGGGTGAAAAAAGTTCTCCTCAACTCCGCTCTGATGTTCATTAATAAATAGACATTCTTATTATGAACACAGCTAGCTTTTGCTAGACACTTTTATTGAGCACATGTGGACTAGGTACAGTATCTGTAGAGGCTTCCATCTTGACTGCTGCCTTGTGGGTAGCCTAGTGCCTCATGGGTAATGTAATCTTAATATATATACAGCTGGGTAGTGTAGTCTTATACATACAGCTATATACAGCTCTACGGCTCCACCTAGTGTCCACTATAGAATGACATGTTATTGATCATTACATCCCCCTTTCTTTGAGGTTTAACAAAATCATCTTATGTTCATTAATAAATAGACATTCTTATTATGAACACAGCTAGCTTTTGCTAGACACTTTTATTGAGCACATGTGGACTAGGTACAGTATCTGTAGAGGCTTCCATCTTGACTGCTGCCTTGTGGGTAGCCTAGTGCCTCATGGGTAATGTAGTCTTCATATACATACAGCTGGGTAGTGTAGTCTTATACATACAGCTATATACAGCTCTACACAGCTCTACGGCTCCACCTAGTGTCCACTATAGAATGACATGTTATTGATCATTACATCCCCCTTTCTTTGAGGTTTAACAAAATCATCTTATGTTCATTAATAAATAGACATTCTTATTATGAACACAGCTAGCTTTTGCTAGACACTTTTACTGAGCACATGTGGACTAGGTACAGTATCTGTAGAGGCTTCCATCTTGACTGCTGCCTTGTGGGTAGCCTAGTGCCTCATGGGTAATGTAGTCTTCATATATATACAGCTGGGTAGTGTAGTCTTATACATACAGCTATATACAGCTCTACGGCTCCACCTAGTGTCCACTATAGAATGACATGTTATTGATCATTACAATCCCCTCTAATCCTTCTACCAATTCTTTTAAGTCTATGCCACCAGGGGAGGGGCGGTGAGGTACTGGAGTCCCTTGGCGTGACTCGAACCGTATCTCAAAAACAGAGAGCTTCCAGGAGTGTGGAGAGAGAGAGAGAATGGGCACAGAAATAGCCGACACCAATATGTGGACTGGAGCACAGTTCCCTGTTGTAAACAAGAAGAAAGACGGATTGTCTGGCCTGTGCCCAACAAACTGCAGGAAGCGTAAACAGCTCCAGGGAAGGCCTCGCTTGCGCACAGGACTGTCCTCAGATTGGCCTCCATGTCTATCAACGAAGACACGAATTAAGACTGGTTTTTCTGTATCAGCTTACCTCGGTTGGCAGCGCTTGGGGGTCAGGAGTTCGTGGGTACAAGCACGTAATCTTAGCTTTTCTTCCCCACCCAAGAACCACAGGGTGACTTTATACTCGTTCTCGGGAGGTGGGTCACACCGCCATGGCCGGCATTTATTGCCCATCCCTCGTCACCCTGGGGCTCGGCCATTAGGAGTCAAGCACCTAGTGTGGGGACTGGAGTCACGTGTAGGCCCAGACCGGGTAGGAGTGGCCAGTTCCCCTCCCTGAAGGGTGTTAGTCAACCAGGGTTGGGTTGCCCACGAATTACAGGTAGAGTTTTGTGTGAGCATTGGTGGTTCAGGGGTAGCATTCTCGCCTGCCATGCGGAAAACCTGGGTTCGATTCCCGGCCAACGCAGATTAAAATTTTCAGACTGATACCTGGGATGGCAGGAATGACGTATGAGGAGAGATTGGGTCGATTGGGCTTATATTTGCTGGAGTTTAGAAGAATGAGAGGGGATCTCATTGAAACTTATAAAATTCTAACAGGACTAGACAGGCTAGATGCAGGAAGGATGTTCCCGATGGCGGGGGAGTCCAGAACCAGGGGTCACAGTCTAAGGATAAGGGATAAGCCATTTAGGACAGAGATGAGGAGGAATTTCTTCACCCAGTTAGTGGTGAACCTGTGGAATTCTCTACCACAGAAGGCAGTTGAGGCCAATTCATTAAATATATTCAAGAAGGAGTTGGATATATTTCTTAAGGCTAAAGGGATCAAGGGATATGGGGAGAAGACAGGGACAGGGTACTGGATTTGGATGATCAGCCATGATCGCATTGAATGGCGGAGCAGGCTCGAGGGGCCGAATGGTCTACTCCTGCTCCTATCTTCTATGTTTCTATGTTGGTGCCAGTCACCAATGATCAGATTTGTTGGCCTCACTAGTTTAGTTTTTTTTGTTTTTTTTATTAGTTCCTGGGATGTGGGCGTCGCTGGCAAGCCCACCATTTATTGCCCATCCCCTAGTCACCCTTGAGAAGGTGGTGGTGAGCCGCCTTCTTGAACCGCTGCAGTCCGTGTGGTGAAGGTGCTCCCACAGTGCTGTTAGGGAGGGAGTTCCCGGATTTTGACCCAGCGACGATGAAGGAACGGCCGATATATTTCCAAGTCAGGATGGTGTGTGTGACTTGGAGGGGAACTTGGAGGTGGTGGTGTTCCCATGCGTCTGCTGCCCTTGTCCTTCTAGGTGGAAGAGGTCGTGGGTTTGGGAGGTGCTGCCGAAGAAGCCTTGGCGAGTTGCTGCAGTGCATCTTGCAGATGGTACACACTGCAGCCACGGTGCGCCGGTGGTGGAGGGAGTGAATGTTTAAGGTGGTGGATGGGGTGCCAATCAAGCGGGCTGCTTTGTCCTGGATGGTGTCGAGCTTCTTGAGTGTTGTTGGAGCTGCACTCATCCAGGCAAGTGGAGAGTATTCCATCACACTCCTGACTTGTGTCTTGTAGATGGTGGAGAGGCTTTGGGGAGTCAGGAGGTGAGACACTCGTTGCAGAATACCCAGCCTCTGACCTGCTCTTGTTGCCACAGTATTTATGTGGCTAGTCCAGTTCAGTTTCTGCTCAATGGTGACCCCCAGGATGTTGATGGTGGGGGATTCGGTGATGGTAATGCCGTTGAATGTCAAGGGGAGGTGGTTAGACTCTCGCTTGTTGGAGATAGTCATTGCCTGGCACTTCTGTGGCGTGAATGTTACCTGCCACATCAGCCCAAGCCTGAACGTCGTCCAGGTCTTTGGCCAAGTGGGACTTGAACACATGACCTCTGCGAGTTGCTAGCTTAGAAGCAATCAGAATCAGTCATCAACAACAACTTGCATTTATATAGCGCCTTTAACGTAGTAAAACATCCCAAGGTGCTTCACAGGAGCGATTATCAGACAAAATTTGACACCGAGCCACATAAGGAGATATCAGGTCAGGTGACCAAAAGCTTGGTCAAAGAGGTCGGTTTTAAGGAGCGTCTTAAAGGAGGAGAGAGGGGCGGAGAGGTTTAGGGAGGGAATTCCAGAGCTCGGGGCCCAGGCGGCTGAAGGCACGGCCACCAATGGTGGAGCGATGGAAATCGGGGGGATGCGCGAGAGACTTGAATTGGAGGAGCGCCGAGGTCTCGGGGGGTGGTGGGGCTGGAGGAGGTTACAGAGATAGGGAGAGGGGCGAGGACGTGGAGGGGATTTGAAAACAAGGATGGAGAATTTCAAAATGGAGGCGTTGCTGAACCGGGAGCCGATGTAGGTCAGCGAGCACAACGGGGGCGATGGGCGAACGGGACTCGGTGCGGGATTTGGAAGAGTTCACGGAGGGTGGAAGATGGGAAGCCGGCCGGAGAGCGTTGGAACAGTCGAGTGTAGAAGCTTCAAAGGCATGGACGAGGGTTTCAGCAGCGGATGAGCTGAGGCAAGGGATGGCAGCGGGCGATGTTACGGAGGTGGAAGTAGGCAGTCTTTGTGATAGAGAGGAGATGGGAACGGAAGCTCAGCTCGGGAGTCAGACAAGACACCACGGGAACGTGTAACCAGACAGGAATTGACACCAAGCCGCACAAGGAGATATTCGGACAGGTCTTGGTCAAGGAGCTGGGTTTTTAAGGAGCGTCTCAAAAGGAGGGGAGGGAGAGGCGGAGAGGTTCAGGGAGGGAATTCCAGAGCTCGGGGCTGAAGGCACGGCCGCCAATGGTCAGGCCAAGGGAGTGGTGGGGGGGGGGGATGCGCAAGAGGCCAGAGGGGGGGGAAACGCAGAGATGTGGGAAGGTGCTGGTAGGAGGTCACAGAGAAGGTCGTGCTTCATGACATGAATCAGTCATTCCTGAAAGAAAGACTTATGAAATAATACTGAGCGGCCTGCGGGTGGCGCTGTCCAGGGAGAGTATAAATACTCGGGCACGGGCCCAGCTTGCGCAGGACATTCTTTAACAGGAACTAGTGAAGGACACAACTAGACCTCCATGTTGTAAAACAGTTGATTAAAGCTTTGTTTAACGCTTAGACCGAGTGCCTCGTAGTTTTCTTACGTCACTTCATTCGCCCCTTTTCTTCTCTGTCTTTCTCCCTGCAGACAACTTCAAACCCGAGGTCCCGAAACTGGAGAAAAGCGTGAGCGGGAGCAGCCCGAGTCGGAAGCATCTGAAGCTGACGGTCGTGTTGTCGCTGTTTGTACTCCTGACTCTTTTAGCCTCCTAGCTTGGCGACCCCGGCCTTCGAGACCCAGCGACTTGGGAAGAGTATGGATCAAGATGAGCAGGGCACGATGAGCGCCCTCTCACCCCTCACCCCTCACCCCACTTCCCCCCCCACCACACCCCCACTTTCTCACACACCACTCCCCCTTCCTATCCCCCTCCCCCCGTCTCCCTCTCCCCCCCATCCCCCCTCCCCTAACCCCACCCCCCTCCCACCCCACCCCCAAGGTCACCCGTCCGTCAACGTGAACTCTGACCTTTCCGAACCCGGACAAATTTCTCTGCCAAAAAAAAAACCCGAAAGGATAAAAAAAAACAACCCCGAAAACTTCGCAGTCCGATTCAAGTCGGAGACACGAACTGTACGATGACAAATTTAACACGCACGCACGCACGCACCCACACACAAGAAAACCGAGAGAGAGAAAAAACAACACACACAAAAGAAAAAACAAATTTTTACAAAAGAAAAAGGAAAACAGTCAAAGCTGTGCATATTTTAATCAGACAGTTGCTTGGCGCAGGGGAACAAAATGGCCGCCCAACGCGACAAGACTTCCTTCCTCTTCTGCCGAATCTCTTTCGGGGTCAAACCGGCGGCGCCAGCACGGCTGGGTTTTTCTCGTGGCTCATTTCTCGGGGCGGCCTCGTTTTTAATGTGCGGTCGGCTCGTCCGGCTCCGGGCGGCCATTTTCTTTTTTTCATTGGTAGATTGGCGGCGGCGTTGCTAAGGAACGGCTGCCGCCGGTTAGGCGAGAGGGAGGGAGGGAAGCCCGGTTGGACGGAGGGGGGGGGGAGCGAGAGGTGGGAGGGGGGGCCGAGAGGGGTGCGGGTGGGGGAGGGGTGGGGTGTACAGGATCTCGGACGAGGAGCTTTGAACTTGGGCCTTGTGTCGACTGAGAGGCCTTCGCGAGGCTGGGTGGGCGCCGGCGGGGGGGGGGGGGGAGAAATTGTTTGCCGAGGGGTTTTTGGGTGGTGGGGGGGCTGCGGTTGGGAGCTTTATTCAAACGAAAGAGAAGAGAGCGTTCCGTGAGGCGAAAAGGATCGGTGGGAAGAAAAGAAATCTGAGGCACGAGGGAAGGTTGAAGCGTAAAACCCTTTGTGCGAATTAGCGAATAAGAATCGGGTCAGATTAAAGCGGCAATTCCACGTAAAAATGGCGGGTGGAAACGAAATGGCGGCCAGTCTGGATGGGTCATGTGATGAGCCGAAAGTGCAAAGTGCGTTCGGGCCGAAGCTTTGGTGTTTGATGGGACAGTGTAGAGGGAGCTTTACTCTGTATCTAATCCCGTGCTGTACCTGCCCTGGGAGTGTTTGATGGGACAGTGTAGAGGGAGCTTTACTCTGTATCTAACCCCGTGCTGTAGCTGCCCCAGGAGTGTTTGATGGGACAGTGTAGACGGTACTTTACTCTGTATCTAACCCGTGCTGTACCTGCCCTGGGAGTGTTTGATGGGACAGTGTAGAGGGAGCTTTACTCTGTATCTAACCCGTGCTGTACCTGCCCTGGGAGTGTTTCATGGGACAGTGTAGAGGGAGCTTTACTCTGTATCTAACCCGTGCTGTACCTGCCCTGGGAGTGTTTGATGGGACAGTGTAGAGGGAGCTTTACTCTGTATCTAACCCGTGCTGTACCTGCCCTGGGAGTGTTTGATGGGACAGTGTAGAGGTAGCTTTACTCTGTATCTAACCCGTGCTGTACCTGCCCTGGGAGTGTTTGATGGGACAGTGTAGAGGGAGCTTTACTCTGTATCTAATCCGTGCTGTACCTGCCCTGGGAGTGTTTCATGGAACAGTGTAGAGGGAGCTTTACTCTGTATCTAACCCCGTGCTGTACCTGCCCTGGGAGTGTTTGATGGGACAGTGTAGAGGGAGCTTTACTCTGTACCTAACCTGTGCTGTATCTGCCCTGGGAGTGTTTGACGGGACAATGTAGAGGGAGCTTTACTCTGTATCTAACCCGTGCTGTACCTGCCCTGGGTGTGTTTGATGGGACAGTGTAGAGGGAGTTTTACTCTGTATCTAACCCCGTGCTGTACCTGCCCTGGGAGTGTTTGACGGGACAGTGTAGAGGGAGTTTTACTCTGTATCTAACCCGTGCTGTACCTGCCCTGGGAGTGTTTGATGGGACAGTGTACAGGGAGCTTTACTCTGTATCTAACCCGTGCTGTACCTCTTCTTCTTAGGCAGTCTCTCGGAACCGAGGATGACTTGCTTCCACATTAAAAATGAGTTTGCAGGTGACTGATGAGTCCAGTGCGGGACCTACAGTCTCTGTCACAGGTGGGGCAGACGGTGGTTGAAGGGGCGGGTGGGTGGGGTGCTTGGGTTGACGTGCGCTCCTTCCGCTGCCTGCGCTTGGCTTCCGCTTGCTCCCGGCGAAGAGACTCAAGGTGTTCGGCGCCTTCCCGGATGCTCCACCTCCACTTTGTGCGATCTTGGGCCAGGGATTCCCAGGTGTCGGTGGGGATGTTGCACTTTTTCAAGGAGGCTCTGAGGGGTATCCTTGAAGCGTTTCCTCTGCCCACCTGGGGCTCTCTTGCCGTGCCGGAGCTCCGAGTAGAGCGCTTGTTTTGGGAGTCTCGTGTCGGGCATGCGGACAATGTGGCCCGTCCATTGGAGCTGATTGAGCGTGGTCAAAGCTTCGACGCTGGGGATGTTGGCCTGAGCAAGAACACTGACGTTGGTGCGCCTATCCTGCCAATGGAAGAGAGTGTTTGAAGACCAGGATCTCAAACCCGGCACTAAGCTCATGGTCTACAGGGCAGCAGTGATATCTGCCCTCCTGTATGCCTCACAGACATGGACCATGTACAGCAGGCACCGCAAAGCGCTGGAGAGGTACCACCAACGCTGCCTCCGCAAGATCCTGCAAATGCATTGGCGCAACAACGTCAGTGTTCTTGCTCAGGCCAACATCCCCAGCCTGCTGTACCTAGCCTGGGGGTGCTTGATGGGACAGTGTAGAGGGAGCTTTACTCTGTATCTAACCCGTGCTGTACCTGCCCTGGGAGTGTTTGATGGGACAGTGTAGAGGGAGCTTTACTCTGTATCTAACCCATGCTGCACCTGCCCTGGGAGTGTTTGATGGGACAGTGTAGAGGGAGTTTTATTCTGTATCTAACCTGTGCTGTACCTGCCCTGGGAGTGTTTGATGGGGACAGTGTAGAGTAAGCTTTACTCTGTATCTAACCCGTGCTATACCTGCCCTGGGAGTGTTTGATGGGACAGTGTAGAGGAAGCTTTACTCTGCATCTAACCCGTGCTGTACCTGCCCTGGGAGTGTTTGATTGGACAGTGTAGAGGGAGCTTTACTCTGTATCTAACCTGTGCTGTACCTGCGCTGGGAGTGTTTGATGGGACAGTGTAGAGGGAGCTTTACTCTGTATCTAACCCGTGCTGTACCTGCCCTGGGAGTGTTTGATGGGACAGTGTAGAGGGAGCTTTACTCTGTATCTAACCCGTGCTGTACCTGCCCTTGGAGCGTTTGATGGGACAGTGTAGAGGGAGCTTTACTCTGCATCTAACCCGTCCTGTACCTGCCCTGGGAGTGTTTGATGGGGACAGTGTAGAGGGAGCTTTACTCTGTATCTAACCTGTGCTGTACCTGCCCTGGGAGTATTTGATGGGACAGTGTAGAGTGAGCTTTACTCTGTATCTAACCCGTCCTGTACCTGCCCTGCGAGTGTGTGATGGGACAGTGTAGAGGGAGCTTTACTCTGCATCTAACCCGTGCTGTACCTGCCCTGGGAGTGTTTGACGGGACAGTGTAGAGGGAGCTTTACTCTGTATCTAACCCGTGCTGTACCTGCCCTGGGAGTGTTTGATGGGACAGTGTAGAGGGAGCTTTACTCTGTATCTAACCCGTGCTGTACCTGCCCTGGGAGTGTTTGATGGGACAGTGTAGAGGGAGCTTTACTCTGTATCTAACCCATGCTGTACCTGCCCTGGGAGTGTTTGATGGGACAGTGTAGAGGGAGCTTTACTCTGTATCTAACCCCGTGCTGTACCTGCCCTGGGAGTGTTTGATGGGACAGTGTAGAGGGAGCTTTACTCTGTATCTAACCTGTGCTGTATCTGCCCTGGGAGTGTTTGATTGGACAGTGTAGAGGGAGCTTTACTCTGTATCTAACCCGTGCTGCACCTGCCCTGGGAGTGTTTGATGGGACAGTGTAGAGGGAGCTTTACTCTCTACGTGATTGCTTCGGAACACATGCCTTTGAAACATGTAATTTTGATGAATCAGCTTTTCTCAATCATGATGGCGACAGAGGGGCTTGAATTGGCCTCAGTGTCCTCTGTGTTGGTTGGGGTTATCAGGCCCTGGGCTCCGTTCAATGACTCTTTTGCCATGTGCGCGTTTTTGAGCCGTGAACCCCCCTTGACCGAATAGCCTGGCAAGCAATGCACCACTCCTTACCATAACACTCGACACCTCCTCTTCACAGGAACATGTCTGCTTGCCCCTCACGCCCCATGTATGACCCCTCGCTTCGCCGTGTAGGCAGGCATTCGGGGGGCTTTACACCCGCCTAAACAACGCCCCCCCCCCTACTTATACTGGGAAGGGACTGTGCGGACATTGAGTGAGCTTGGGAGTTCGCTGCGAGGTGGTGTATCCAAGAGGTCCAAATAACTGGCCAGAACTTGCCAACGTGGGACCACCAGTGAAGCATGGGTCAATTATCAAATTAGGAAGGATGTCGCGACCTTGGAGAGGGTGCGGAGGAGATTTACTAGACTGGCCCCAGTGGATGAGGGACTTCAGTTATGTGGAGAGACTGGAGAAGCTGGGATTGTTCTCCTTAGAGCAGAGAAGGTTAAAGGGAGATTGACCAGAATGGTTCCAGGGGATGAGGGACTTCAGTTATTGTGGAGAGACTGGCGAAGCTGGGATTGTTCTCCTTAGAGCAGAGAAGGTTAAGGGGAGATTGACCAGAATGGTCCCAGGGGATGAGGGACTTCAGTGATGTGGAGAGACTGGAGAAGCTGGGATTGTTCTCCTTAGAGCAGAGAAGGTTAAGGGGAGATTGACCAGAATGGTCCCAGGGGATGAGGGACTTCAGTGATGTGGAGAGACTGGAGAAGCTGGGATTGTTCTCCTTGGACCAGAGAAGGTTAAGAGGAGATTGACCAGAATGGTTCCAGGGGATGAGGGACTTCAGTTATTGTGGAGAGACTGGCGAAGCTGGGGTTGTTCTCCTTAGAACAGAGAAGGTTAAGGGGAGATTTACTAGAATGGTCCCAGGGGATGAGGGACTTCAGTTACAAGGAGAGACTGGAGAAGCTGGGATTGTTCTCCTTAGAGCAGAGAAGGTTAAAGGGAGATTGACCAGAATGGTCCCAGGGGATGAGGGACTTCAGTTATTGTGGAGAGACTGGCGAAGCTGGGATTGTTCTCCTTTGAGCAGAGAAGGTTAAGAGGAGATTTAATGGAGGCGTTCCAAATCATGAGGGGTTCTGATCGAGTAGATCGGGAGAAACTGTTTCCAGTGGCAGGAGGGTCGGTAACCAATGGACACAGATTGAAGATAATTGGCAAAGAACCAGAGGGGGAGATGAGGAGAATGTTTTTTACGCAGCGAGTTGTTGTGATCTGGAACGTGCTGCCTGAAAGGGCGGTGGAAGCAGATTCAATAGTGACTTTCAAAAGGGGAATTGGATGAATACTTGAAGGGGAAAAATTCACAGGGCTGTGGGGAAAGAGCAGGGGGTAGTGGGACTAATTGGAGAGCTCGTTCAAAGAGCCGGCACAGGCACGGTGGGCCGAATGGCCTCCTCCTGTGCTGGGAGATATGATTCGACGAATCCCAGAGGTTCCCATGAACCAACGATTGGCGTCACCGGACGTGAGGTCGCATTTGGGACGTCCTGAGATCCTGAGATCCTGAGAGGCGCGATAGAAATGCGAGTTCCTCTCTTCAAGCTTGAATTTGTTTTAAAAACTACTCCAAAAAAAAAATGTTTTTTTTTTTGCTAACAGATACTCGGAAAGGCACAGAACGGAAATAAAACAGGTTGTGTGGAGGCCTCGGAGCCTGGATTCGAGTCAACAATAAGACGCTGAATTCCCGCTGCCCGGCCAAGTATTTTTGACACTTGCCAAATTGACTCATACCCACAGAAACCTGGCGATCTGAATTAAAAGCTGAACAATAGGTCCCAGGTGTTGGGAGCGACAAAGGGCTCATTGTTCTGTCGTTCTGAGGTGTCAGCTTGACTCAGCACTCTCCTCCCGAGGAGTCACAAGGTCGTGAGTTCGAGGCCCCACTTGTAGGCCCTGAGCCTGTAATCTAGGCCGAGGCTCCCAGGGCAGGGCCGAGGGCCTATTTCCCGCTGATTGAACGCGGGATGTTGCATCTCCAACCCAGGTGGTGCGGTGGGGGGGGGGGGTTGGCCGCGAGGGTTCGAGGGTTTTACAACAACAACAGCCTGCATTTATCTGGCGTCTTTAACGTCATGAAACTTCCCAAGGCGCTTCACAGGAGCGATTATCAGACAAAATTTGATACCGAATCACATATAGAAGCATAGAAGATAGGAGCAGGAGTAGGCCATTCGGCCCCTCGAGCCTGCTCCGCCATTCAATGAGATCATGGCTGATCATCCAAATTCAGTACCCTGTCCCTGCTTTCTCCCCATATCCCTTGATCCCTTTAGCCTTAAGAAATATATCTAACTCCTTCTTGAATATATTTAATGAATTGGCCTCAACTGCCTTCTGTGGTAGAGAATTCCACAGGTTCACCACTCTCTGGGTGAAGAAATTCCTCCTCATCTCTGTCCTAAATGGCTTACCCCTTATCCTTAGACTGTGACTCCTGGTTCTGGACTCCCCCGCCATCGGGAACATCCTTCCTGCATCTAGTCTGTCCAGTCCTGTTAGAATGTTATAAGTTTCAATGAGATCCCCTCTCATTCTTCTAAACTCCAGCGAGTATAAGCCCAATCGACCCAATCTCTCCTCATACGTCATTCCTGCCATCTCGGAGGACAGCTGTGCAGAAGGACCCCTCCCAAATTGGGCAAACTGTGGGCTGGAGGCCCGGGTTGGGGGGGGGGGAAAGGAGAGAGCAGGGAATCACCTGCTCCATTCCAATTATCCCAGAAACTCAGTCGAGGTGGGCAGAAGCTCGCAGATGTTGCCCATCCCAATCAGAAATTCTAGGCTTGCGACTTCAGGAGGGGAGAACAGTTGAAGGGGAAGGGGTTGAAATAATCTCAAGCTTCCATGGCAACCGGATGATGAAGGAAGGTTGGAGGCTCGATGTGCTGGGGAACTTGCTCAGGAATTCATAACCTCCTGGGCAGCAAGGAGTTGCACAAACTCTAGGCCGCCGCTCCCCGTGCCAGTGCTGAGGTGAGCGCCGCGCTGTCGGAGGTGCCGACTTTCGGATGAGATGTAGAACCGAGGCCCCGTCTGCCCTCACAGGTGGACGGGAAAGATCCTTACCAAGGCCCCCCGCTCATCCCAAAATCTGCTGCCCCCGTGTCCGAACTCGCACCAAGTCCCGTTCGTCTGTCACCCATTGGCTCCCGATCCTTGTGTTCAAATCCCGCCATGGCCCTCGCTCTCTCCCTATCTCTGTAACTCCTGCTCCAGCACTACAACCCTCCGAGATCTCTGCGCTCCTCCAATTCCGGCCTCTTGTTCATCCTCCCACGCCATGCCCGTGCCTTCAGCCGCCTGGGAGCCTCGTTTTTGGAATTCCCTCCCTAAACCTCTCCGCCTCTCTCTCCTCCCTTAAGACCGTCCTTAAAACCCGCCTCTTTGACCAAGCTTTTGGTCACCTGTCCTAACATCTCCATCTTTCGCTCGACGCCCATTTTTACCTCGCGTCTCTGTGAAGTGCCTTGGGAAAGATCTTCCGTGTTAAAAGAGCGAAATAAAGCTGGGGGCTCTTTTCTTTAGAAAAGAGAAGGCCGAGGGGTGACCTGATTGAGGTCTTTAAAATTATGAAGGGGTTCGATAGGGTCGACGTAGAGAAGATGTTTCCACTTGTGGTGCGAGACCAGAACTAGGGGCCGTCAATAGAAACATAGAAAAATAGGAGCAGGTGTCGGCCATTCGGCCCTTCGAGCCTGCTCCGCCATTCAATATGATCATGGCTGATCCTTTATCTCAATACCATATTCCCGCTCTCTCCCCATACCCCTTGATGCCTTTTGTGTCTAGAAATCTATCTCCTTCTTAAATATATTCAATGAATTGGCCTCCACAGCCTTCTGTGGTAGAGAATTCCACAGGTTCACCACTCTCTGGGTGAAGAAATTTCTCCTCATCTCAGTCCTAAATGTCCTACCCCGTATCCTGAGACTGTGACCCCTCGTTCTAGACTCCCCCAGTCAGGGGAAACATCCTCCCTGCATCCAGTCTGTCTAGCCCTGTCAGAATTTTATACGTTTCAATGAGATCCCCTCTCATTCTTCTAAACTCTAGTGAATACAGGCCTAGTCGACCCACTCTCTCCTCATACGACAGTCCTGCCATCCCAGGAATCACTCCATATAAGGTAGTCACTAATAAATCCAATAGGGAATTCAGGATAAACTTCTTTACCCAGAGAGTGGTGAGAATAGAGTCATAGAGTCACACAGCACAGAAAGAGGCCCTTCGGCCCATCGTGTCCGCGCCGGCCATCAAGCCCTGTCTATTCTAATCCCATTTTCCAGCACTTGGTCCGTAGCCTTGTATGTTATGGCGTTTCAAGTGATCATCTAAATGCTTCTTGAATGTTGTGAGGGTTCCTGCCTCTACCACCCTTTCAGGCAGTGAGTTCCAGATTCCAACCACCCTCTGGGTGAAAAAGTTTTTCCTCAAATCCCCTCTAAACCTCCTGCCCCCTTACCGTGAAACTATGCCCCCTGGTTATTGACCCCTCTACTAAGGGGAAAAGTTCCTTTCTATCTACCCTATCTATGCCCCTCACAATTTTGTACACCTCAATCAAGAATGTGGAACTCGCTACCACAGGGAGTGGTTCAGGCGAAGAGCGTAGATGCATTTAAGGGGAAGCTGGATAAAGACATGAGGGAGAAAGGAATAGAAGGATATGGTGATCGGGTGAGATGAAGAGGGGCGGGAGGAGGCTGGTGTGGAGCATAGACCAGTTGGGCCGAATGGCCTCTTTCTGTGCCGGACAGTCTATTTAAATAAGTGCAGGTTGGTGATGTGAGGAGGCGGAACATCTCCCTGCTGACGGTGGGGGTCCCGGGCCTGGACACCGATTCCACGGCAGGAGCCGAGGACACTTGTACCGAGTGGTGGGCTCTGGGGGTCTGGCTCTCGGGAGATTGGTCTCCACCTGTCAGTCCGCCCTCCCCCCACCCCACCCCACCGCTTGCCCGCGAAAGGGCCGCCCCCGCGGCTCCCGAAACGGCAACCCGCGAGTGCCTGGCGACCGCTCGGCCGCCATTTCGCTAAGCGCTCCGCGGGCGACGGGCCGGAGTGGGGGCCGCCACAGATTCCCGGGGAAAACCGCCTTTGTTCGGTGACCTGGGGAAGCGGTTGGCGGAACGGAGACGATGGGATCTGGGAACACGGACGCCAAGCGGGATGGGGAGTCAGCGGCGCTGATGCCGCGTTGAGTCAATCGTGAAAGAACCACCTCTCTTAGCGTCAACTCAGTAAGACCTCCTCCAATTAAGGGTTGCGGGCATTCCTTTAAGAAGAAAGAAAGAACTTGCATTTCTCCAGCGCCTTTCACCACCTCAGGACGTCCCAAAGCGCTTCACAGCCAATGAAGTACTTTTTGAAGTGTGGTCACTGTTGTAATGTAGGAAACGCGGCAGCCAATTTGCGCACAGCAAGCTCCCACAAACAGCAATGTGATAATGACCAGATCATCTGTTTTTAGTGATGTTGGTTGAGGGATAAATATTGGCCCCAGGACACCGGGGAGAACTCCCCCTGCTCTTCTTCCAATAGTGGCCGTGGGATCTTTTACATCCACCTGAGTTTAACGTCTCGTCCTAAAAGACGGCACCTCCGACAGTGCGGCGCTCCCTCAGTACTGCCCCTCCGACAGTGCGGCGCTCCCTCAGTACTGCCCCTCCGACAGTGCGGCGCTCCCTCAGTACCGCCCCTCCGACAGTGGGGCGCTCACTCAGTACCGCCCCTCCGACAGTGCGGCGCTCCCTCAGTACCGCCCCCCCCAACAGTGTGGTGCTCCCTCAGTACTGCCCCTCCGACAGTGCGGCGCTCCCTCAGTGCTGCCCCTCCGACAGTGCGGCGCTCCCTCAGTACTGACCCTCCGACAGTGCAGCGCTCCCTCAGTACTGACCCTCCGACAGTGCAGCGCTCCCTCGGCACTGACCCTCCGACAGTGCAGCACTCCCTCAGTACTGCCTCTCCGACAGTGCAGCGCTACCTCAGTACTGCCCCTCCGACAGTGCGGCGCTCTCTCAGTACTGCCCCTCCGACAGTGCGGCGCTCACTCAGTACTGCCCCTCCGACAGTGCGGCGCTCCCTCAGTACTGCCCCTCCGACAGTGCGGTGCTCCCTCAGTACCGCCCCTCCGACAGTGCGGCGCTCCCTCAGTACCGCCCCTCCGACAGTGACGCGCTCCCTCAGTACTGCCCCTCCGACAGTGCGGCGCTCCCTCAGTACTGCCCCCCGACAGTGCGGCGCTCCCTCAGTACTGCCCCTCCGACAGTGCGGCGCTCCCTCAGTACTGCCCCTCCGACAGTGCGACGCTCCCTCAGTACTGCCCCTCCAACAGTGCGGCGCTCCCTCAGTACTGCCCCTCCGACAGTGCGGCGCTCCCTCAGTACTGCCCCTCCGACAGTGCGGCACTCCCTCAGTACCGCCCCTCCAACAGTGCGGCACTCCCTCAGTACCGCCCCTCCGACAGTGCGGCGCTCCCTCAGTACTGCCCCTCCGACAGTGCGGCGCTCCCTCAGTACTGCCCCTCCGACAGTGCGGCGCTCCCTCAGTACTGCCCCTCCGACAGTGCGACGCTCCCTCAGTACTGCCCCTCCAACAGTGCGGCGCTCCCTCAGTACTGCCCCTCCGACAGTGCGGCGCTCCCTCAGTACTGCCCCTCCGACAGTGCGGCACTCCCTCAGTACCGCCCCTCCAACAGTGCGGCACTCCCTCAGTACCGCCCCTCCGACAGTGCGGCGCTCCCCTCAGTACTGCCCCTCCGACAGTGCGGCACTCCCTCAGTACTCACCCTCCGACAGTGCGGCGCTCCCTCAGTACTCACCCTCCGACAGTGCGGTGCTCCCTCAGCACTGGCACTGGAGAGTGCCGGCTGTAATTCTGGGGCTCGATTCTCTGGAGTTGGGCTCGAACCTACGATCTTCCGACCCGGAGGCGAGCGCGCTACTGACTCCAGGCAGATGGACCTGGTGCCAGGTATGGGACCATGAGCCATTGCCCGAGGTGAGTGGTGCAGTTGAATTGAAGGCACAGGTATGCTGGGGCTGTTGGCCGGCGATCCAGTGGCCTGGTGACTCTTAGACCCAAAGAACTCCCTTGCGACGGGAACCAATTCCCCCGAATTTGGAGCAACAGTTTTAATAAGCATTTGTCACGCGGGCTTACGACATCACGGTTTCCCTGTATCGCTGAGGTTATGCATATATCAAAATGCGTCTGATCGAAGTGTCCAGAACCCTTCCTCTTAAGACCCGCATCTGATCTGTCTGCACATACCGCAAAACCTGGACTATATATCGCATTGGTATGCAAGCCCCATTGTTGGGCGGACAATTATAAGGCGCCTTAAGGTGTGTCTTTCAAGCGGGGCGGCACGGTGTGTTGGCGTGGCGGGGTGGGGGGGACGACTGCGCGGCGTTTATAGGGGAACGTTTCCCCCCCCCCCTGCAACCCAGATCCACTGACGCGAGGAAGGCCCGGATGAACTCTGACCCCCTTGGTGACGCGGACGGAAGTGGGCCCCGATGCGGGCGCCAGAATCGCACTCGAGGATTTCGGATGGGGAGGGGAGGGGCGGGGGGGGCAAGCTTCACGCGGTAGCAGGGTGCATAAAACGGCTGTAAACGTTGAATACTTGTACATAGTTTGGAGAGAATTGTACTGTCTTCAGTGAAGACCGATCTATGCAAAGCACAGACACTTTTAAAAACGTTAACTTTTTTGAGAAAAAAAATTGAAAAAATCAAACTGCTTTGGCTGCCATTTTCATATTCTACCGTCAGTCTCTCAAAGAATTAAAAAGAACTTTGACCCATGTTGTCTTGGTCTTTCTGTTTTGTTTGCCGATTCCTCACTTAAAGAGCAAGGTTTGAGTTGGGTTTGGTTCCTCCCAGTTATTCTAGCCAATGTTTCCATTGGGAGGCAGGTCCACAGTGCAGAAGACAGACTTGCATTTCTCCAGCACCTTTCACCACCTCAGGACGTCCTAAAGCGCTTTACAGCCAATTAAGTACTTGTTTGAAGTGTGGTCACTGTTGTAATGTGGGAAACGCAGCAGCCAATTTGCGCACAGCAAGCTCCCACAAACAGCAATGTGATAATGACCAGATCATCTGTTTTAGTGATGTTGGTTGAGGGATAAATATTGGGCCCAGGACACCGGGGAGAACTCCCCCTGCTCTTCTTCCAATAGTGGCCGTGTGATCTTTTACGTCCACCCGAGAGTTTAAAGTCTCATCAAAAAGACGGCACCTCTGACAGTGCGGCGCTCCCTCAGTACTGCCCCTCCAGAGTGCGGCGCTCCCTCAGTACCGCCCCTCCGACAGTGCGGCGCTCCCTCAGTACCGCCCCTCCGACAGTGCGGCGCTCCCTCAGTACTGCCCCTCCGACAGTGCGGTGCTCCCTCAGGACCGCCCCTCCGACAGTGCGGCGCTCCCTCAGTACTGCCCCTCACACAGTGCGGCGCTCCCTCAGTACTGCCCCTCCGACAGTGCGGCGCTCCCTCAGTACCGCCCCTCCGACAGTGCGGAGCTCCTTCAGTACCGCACTGGAGTGTCGGCCTAGATTTTTGCGCTCAAGTCCCTCGAGTGGGACTACGAACCCACGACCTTCTGATTCAGAGGCGAGGGTGCTACCCACTGAGCTAACACAATGATTAAGGAGAAGGCTAAAAGGTTAAATCAAAATAGAAACACCCCATCCACCACCTTAAACATTCACTCCCTCCACCACCGGCGCACCGTGGCTGCAGTGTGTACCATCTACAAGATGCACTGCAGCAACTCGCCAAGGCTTCTTCGGCAGCACCTCCCAAACCCGCGACCTCTTCCACCTATGTCTGATCAAGATAAAAAAATCACGGGATTGGGGGTAATATACGGGCATGGGTGGAAGATTGGCTATCTAACAGAAAACAAAGAGTTGGGATAAATGGTTCGTTCTCGGGCTGGCAATCAGTAACTAGTGGTGTTCCGCAGGGGTCAGTGCTGGGACCCCAACTCTTTACAATCTATATTAACGATTTGGAGGAAGGGACCGAGTGCAACATATCCAAGTTTGCCGACGATACAAAGATGGAAGGGAAAGCAGTGAGTGAGGAGGACATAAAAAACCTGCAAAAGGACATAGACAGGCGAAGTGAGTGGGCAGAGATTTGGCAGATGCAATATAATGTTGGAAAGTGTGAGGTTATGCACTTTGGCAGAAAAAATCAAAGAGCAAGTTATTATCTAAATGGAGAGAAACTGCAAAGTGCTACAGTACAAAGGGATCTGGGGGTCCTGGTGCATGAAACACAGAAGGTTAGTCTGCAGGTACAGCAGGTGATCAGGAAGGCCAATGGAATCTTGGCTTTTATTGCAAGGGGGATGGAGTATAAAAGCAGGGAAGTCTCGCTGCAGTTATACAGGGTACTGGTGAGGCCACACCTGGAATACTGCGTACAGTTTTGGTTTCCATATTTAAGAAAAGATATACTTGCTCTCGAGGCGGTTCAGAGAAGGTTCACTCGGTTGATTCCGGAGATGAGGGGGTTGACGCATGAGGAAAGGTTGAGTAGGTTGGGCCTCTACTCATTGGAGTTCAGAAGAATGAGAGGCGATCTTATCGAAACATATAAGATTGTGAGGGGGCTTGATCGGGTGGATGCGGGGAGGATGTTTCCACTGATGGGTGAGACTAGAACTAGGGGGCATAATCTTAGAATAAGGGGCTGCCCTTTCAAAACTGAAATGAGGAGAAACTTCTTCACTCAGAGGGTAGTAAATCTATGGAATTTGCTACCCCAGAGAGCTGTGGAAGCTGCGACATTAAATAAATTAAAAACGGAGATAGACAGTTTCCTAGCAGATAAGGGAATTAGGGGTTACGGGGAGCGGGCAGGGAAGTGGACGTGAGTCTAGATTCAGATCAGCCATGATCCTATTGAATGGCGGAGCAGGCCCGAGGGGCCGTATGGCCTACTCCTGCTCCTACTTCTTATGTTCTTATGGCAGCAGGCGCACGGGAACACCACCACCTCCAAGTTCCTCCTCCCAATAACAACAATGGGCCGATACTCTCTAGAGTTTAGAAGAATGAGAGGTTTTCTCGTTGAAACATATAGGGGGAAAAATTCAGTTGTTTGCACCTCCCGTTAGAAGTGGGCACTAATGGGGCGCAAAGCAACTAGCGCCCGGGCGCAGCGATGTTTGCGCCGCTCGCAAAATTAACTAGACATTTTGCGGCGGCACTAAACACTACCGCCACGATCTCCTGCGTCGGCAGATGGTGACGTCAGTCGAGTGCGCAACGCCCCGGTAGCGCCCCGGACCGGATATTGAGTGGCGCCCCCTGTCTTACCGCCTGCCACTAGCAACGACAGGTTGAGGGGAGCGTTTTACTGTCAGAAAGGGACTGGGGGAGCGCTATTTAAAGGCAACCGCTTCCTGCCTTTTTTTGTCGGTGACATTTTTGCACCACGCATTCTGAGAGAGAGAGAGAGGCTTCTGGAGAGATTCAACGCTGTGTGAAGGAGTTTTGGGGACTGAGCAGCACTTTGCAGGTTCATTGTGATTTGCCCTTCCTTGCTTCGCCAGCGCTCTGAGGTAGCGCCTCGCTCCTCGGTGTTAGCGCCTTAAGAGAGGTGCGTGATTTAGCGCTCCAATCACCTCCAGGGGCGATAAAAGCCAAGTTTGCCGTCAGAGGCGATAATTAGCGCCAGGCGCTAAATTTTGCGCACGGCCGATAATGGCGCCCCAAACGGGGCGATACTGAATTTTTCCCCCATAAGATTCTGAGGGGGATTGACAAGGTTGATGCTGAGAGGCTGTTTCCCCCCTGGCTGGAGAGTCTAGAACCAGGGGTCACAGTCTCAGGATAAGGGGTCGGCCATTTAGGACTGAGATAAGGAGGAATTTCTTCACTCAGAGGGCGGTGAATCTTTGGAATTCTCTGCCCCAGGGGGCTGTGGAGGCTCAGTCGTTGAGTATATTCATAGAGTCATCGAGTTATACAGCACAGAAAGAGGCCCTTCGGCCCATCATGTCCACACCGGCCATCAAGCCCTGTCTATTCTAATCCCATTTTCCAGCACTTGGTCCGTAGCCTTGTATGCTATGGCGTTTCAAGTGCTCATCTAAATGCTTCTTGAATGTTGTGAGGGTTCCTGCCTCTACCACCCTTTCAGGCAGTGAGTTCCAGATTCCAACCACCCACTGGGTGAAAAAGTTTTTCCTCAAATCCCCTCTAAACCTCCTGCCCCTTACCTTGAAACTATGCCCCCTGGTTATTGACCCCTCTACTAAGGGGAAAAGTTCCTTTCTATCTACCCTATCTATGCCCCTCATAATTTTGCACACCTCAATCAGGTCCCCCCTCAGCCTTCTCTGCTCTAAGGAAAACAACCCCAGCCTGTCCAGTCTCTCTTCATAGCTGAAGCGCTCCAGCCCAGGTAACATCCAAAACAGAAGTCGATAGATTTCTGACTAGTAAGGGCATCAAGGGATATGGCGACAGGGCCGGTGAATGGAGTTGAGGCCGAAAATCAGCCATTAAATGGCGGAGCAGGCTCGAAGGGCCGAATGGCCGACTCCTGCTCCTATTTCTTATATTCTTATATTCTAAAAAATTGGCTGTGAAGTGGTTTGGGACGTCCTGAGGTGGTGAAACGGCGAGGTACAGATGCAAGTCCTTTCTGTACAAAATGATTCGTATTCCCGTACTATAAAGGGATAAAAGACCCTTTGTGACAGGTCTGGATTCCAAACGACATTCAGGGCCTCTTGGGAGCTGGCACGGACTCTAAAATTAATGGGCCAATAAGAGTGAATGACCCAATTACTGAGGCTTCCATTGTTGCCGGTTTCTTCATTGCAAAACAGGTGGTGCCACGATTGGTGCTTTGTCTACACTTTAGTAACATCTCCGCCATCGCTATCCATCTTCCCGATTGCCTGCGGATCCCCAGAGGATTTGCTCGCTCTCTTAATCTCGCGCCCCCCCCGCCCGCCTCCCCCCCCCCCCCCCCGCCACTCCCCGCGCGCGCTCCGCATCCGAGTACAGGAAACTCTCGTTTAAACGGCATCTAAATATCCGGAATTCTCTATTAACCGGCAAAATTCTCGCTCCGAAAACAACACCTCAATAACCGGCAATGTTGCCGAGTCCGAGTCTCCCGCAGTGGCCGAGTTACTCAGTGGGGGTAGCTCTCCAAACTGCCACTACTCGGCTTCTTGGCGCTGTCGGAAGTCCGAACACCTCAATAACAGGAGTCTGACTCTCCCGCGCTGCCGGTAGTCTCTACGATCCACCATTTTTCTGCGTGTCTCCCGCGCTGCTGGTAGTCTCTTCCGATCCGCCATTTTTCTGTGTGTCTGTCCATCTTTATCGTGAATTATCTCCCCCATCTTGCATTATGGGACTCTGTAAGCGAGTACCCAATTACTGTGTACTGCACATTTCTTGATTTTTTAAATTTCTGTTTGTTAAAAATAGCCTCGGTAGATAATCCCCTCCGTCATCCGGAATTTTGAATCAACCGGCACCATCCCGGTCCCGTCTGAGTTTCCTGTATCGTCCATCGCTACGGACAAGAGGCAGCCGCGCTCGACCCGTCCAACTGAACAGCGGGACCCTCAAGTCCGCCCCAGCGCGCTGGCTGCCTGTCCTGTCACCCAGCGCTCCCCCACCCCCCCCCACCCCCGCGATCCATTCGCCGCCATGTCGCATCCATAGGGATCGGTGCTGGGGCCCCAACTATTTACAATCTACATTAATGACTTGGATGAAGGGACCGAGTGTAATGTAGCCAGGTTTGCGGATGATACAAAGATGGGTGGGAAAGCAAGTTGTGCAGAGGACTCAAAGAATCTGCAAAGGGATATGGACAGGCTAAGTGAGTGGGCAAACATTTGGCAGATGGAGTATAATGTGGGAAAGTGCGAGGTTATCCACTTTGGCAGGAAAAATAAAAAAAGCAAATTATTATTTAAATGGAGAGAGATTACAAAATGCCACAGTTCAGAGGGACCTGGGGGTCCTTGTGCATGAAACACAAACAGTTAACATGCAGGTACAGCAAGTAATCACAAAGGCAAATGGAATGTTGGCCTTTATTGCGAGGGGGTTGGAGTATAGAAGCAGGGAAGTCCTGCTACAACTGTACAGGGTATTGGTGAGACCACACCTGGAGTACTGCGTACAGATTTGGTCTCCTTATTTAAGGAAGGATATACTTGCATTGGAGGCAGTTCAGAGATGATTCACTAGGTTGATTCCTGAGCACGGTGGCATAGTGGTTAGCACTGTTGCCTCACAGCGCCAGGGACCCGGGTTCGAATCCGGCCTCGGGCGACTGTCTGTGTGGAGTTTGCACATTCTCCCCGTGTTTGCGTGGGTTTCCTCCGGGTGCTCCGGTTTCCTCCCACAGTCCAAAGATGTGCGGGTTAGGTTGGTTTGGCTATGATAAATTGACCCTTAGTGTTAGGGGGATTAAATACGTGGGGTTACGGGGATCGGGTGGGATATGTGTCGGTGCAGGCTCGATGGGCCGAAATGGCCTCTATCTGCACTGTGGGGTTTCTGTGATTTCTCTGTGATGAGGGGGTTGACTTATGAAGAAAGGTTGAGCAGGCTGGGCCGATACTCATTGGAGTTTAGAAGAATGAGAGGTGATCTTATTGAAACATGTAAGATACTGAGGGGGCTCGACAGGGTAGATGCAGAGAGGATGTTTCCCCTCGTGGGGAAATCTAGAACTCGGGGGCACAGTCTCAGAATAAAGGGTCACCCATTTAGAACTGAGATGAGGAGGAATTTCTTCTCTCAGAGGGTCGTAAATCTGTGGAATTCTCTGCCCCGGAGAGCATAGATACATAGAGATAGGAACAGGAGTAGGCCATTCGGCCCTTCGAGCCTGCTCCGCCATTTAATGAGATCATGGCTGATCTTCGTCTGAGATCATAGCTGATCTTACCAGTTCAGTACCCCGTCCCCGCCTTTTCTCCGTAACCCTTAATCCCCTTAGCCTTCAGAAATATATCCAATTCTCTCTTGAAAATATTTATTGAATTAGCCTTCACAGCCCTCTGTGGCAGGGAATTCCACAGGCTCACCACTCTTTGAGTGAAGAAATTCTTCCTCATCTCTGTTTTAAATGATTTGCCCGCTATTTTTAGACTGTGGCCCCTGGTTCTGTGCTCCCCGGCCATTGGAAACATTCTCTCTGAATTCAGCCTGTCCAGGCCTGCCATAATTTTATATGTTTCGATGAGATCCCCTCTCAATCTTCTAAACTCCAGTGAGTACAAGCCCAAACTATTTAATCTCTCTTCGTAGGTCATTCCCGCCATTCCAGGTATCAGCCTGGTGAATCGCCGTTGCACTCTTTCCATGGCAAGAACATCCTTCCGCAGATGGGGCGACCAAAACTGTACACAATACTCCAGATGCGGTCTCACCAGCACCTTGTACAGCTGTAGTAAGGTATCCCTATTCCTATACTCGAACCCCCTTGATATGAAGGCCAACATACCATTTGCCTTCTTAATCGCCTGTTGCACCTGCATGCTCTCCTTCAGTGACTGGTGCACAAGAACACCCAGGTCCCTCTGCACTTCCCCATCTCCCAATCTATTGCCATTTAGATAATAATCTACCCTCCTGTTTTTACCCCCAAAGTGGATAACCTCGCATTTATCCACATTATAGTGCATCTGCCACGTATCCGCCCATTCCCCCAACCTGTCCAAATCACACTGTAGCCTCCTGACATCCTCATCAGAGCCCACCCCTCCTCCTAGTTTAGTGTCGTCAGCGAATTTGGAAATATTGCATCCAATTCCCTGATCCAGATCATTTATATATATTGTGAACAGCTGGGGTCCCAGGACAGATCCTTGCGGCACCCCGCTGGTCACTGCCTGCCACTCCGAAAACGAGCCGTTTATTCCAACTCTCTGTTTTCTATCCGCCAGCCAGTTCTCTATCCACGTTAATACTTTGCCCCCAATCCCATGAGCCTTAATTTTGCATGATAATCTTTTGTGTGGAACCTTATCGAAGGCTTTCTGGAAGTCAAGGTACACCACATCCACTGGCTCTCCCCCATCTATTCTACCAGTTACCTCCTCAAAAAATTCCAGCAGATTAGTCAAACACGATTTACCCTTTGTAAATCCATGTTGACTCTGTCCGATCCTTTCCCCATTTGTCAAGTGCTCCGCTATTTTATCCTTAATAATGGACTCTAGCATTTTGCCCACAACCGATGTAAGGCTTACTGGTCTATAATTCCCTGCTTTCTCTCTACCCCCCTTTTTAAATATTGGGGTAACATTAGCTACCCTCCAATCCACGGGTACTGTTCCCGAGTCAATGGAGTTCCGGAAGATGATCCTTAGAGCATCTGCTATCTCCAGGGCCACCTCCTTAAGTACCCTAGGATGTAGTTTATCAGGCCCTGGGGATTTGTCGGCCTTCAGTCCCCTCAACTTACCCAACACCATATCCCTAGAGATACTAATTTCTGTCAGCTCCTCCCTCTCATTAGTCCCTATGTTTGCCGATATTCCTGGGAGGTTATTTGTGTCCTCCTTTGTGAATACAGCCGTGGAGGCTGGGTCATTAAGGTGGAGAGAGACAGATTTTTGCAAGATAAGGGAGTGAAGGGATTTGGGGAGCGGGCGGGGAAGTGGCTTTGAGCCCAAGATCAGCCACGATCTTATTGAATGGCGGAGCAGGCTCGAGGGGCCGAGTGGCCTATTTCTCATGTTCTTATCCCTCCGGAACCAGGCAATCGTGGGAAAACCCACGTCTTCCCACCTCCCCGCACCCCCGACCCGTCCACAAGGATCCGGACAACGTTCCTCACCGCCACTTGAAGTAGCGCCCACGCGCTCCACCTGCGACCGCGCGACGTCGAGCCCTGCCGATGCTTGGAAAGACGAGTGGAGTCCACGAGATGTCGCACCTCGTGAGTGTCCCCGGCGCGCAAGATCCCTGGCTTGGAACTTCCGCGATATCTTGTGGGCTGCATCTGCACCAAAACAAAGACTTGCATTTCCATAGCGCCTTCCATGACCTCAGCATGTTCCAAAGCCAATGAAGAACTTTTTTGGAAGTGCGGTCACTGTTGTAATGCGGGAAACGCGGCAGCCAATTGCGCACAGCAAGCTCCCACAAACAGCAATGTGATAATGACCAGATCATCTGTTTTTTAGTGATGTTAGTTGAGGGACAAATATTGGCCCCAGGACACCGGGGAGAACTCCCCCTGCTCTTACATAGGATTACATACGATATACGGCACTGAGACAGGCCATTCGGCCCATCTGCTCCGTGCCGGTGTTTATGCTCCACACCAGCCTCCTCCCACCCTTCTTCATCTCACCCCGTCACCGTATCCTTCTATTCCTTTCTACCTCATGTGTTTATCCAGCTTCCCCTTAAATGCATCGATGCTCTTCGCCTCAACCACTCCCTGTGGTAGCGAGTTCCACATTCTCACCACTCTCTGGGTAAAGAAGTTTCTCCTGAATTCCCGATTGGATTTATTAGGAACTCTCTTATATTGATGGCCGCTTCTCCTAATAGTGGCCGTGGGATCTTTTACGTTGACCTGAGAGAGCAGACGGGGCCTTGGTTTAACGTCTCATCTGAAAGACTGCACCTCAGAGAGTGCAGCACTCCCTCAGCACGGCCCCTCCGACAGTGCGGCGCTCCCTCAGTACTGCCCCTCCGACAGTGCGGCTCTCCCTCAGTACCACCCCTCCGACAGTGCGGCGCTCCCTCAGTACTGCCCCTCCCACACTGCGGCGCTCCCTCAATACTGCCCCTCCGACAGTGCGGCCCTCCCTCAGTACTGCCCCTCCCACAGTGCGGCGCTCCCTCAGTACCGCCCCTCCGACAGTGCGCCGCTCCGTCAGTACTGCCCCTCCGACAGTGCGGCTCTCCCTCAGTACCACCCCTCTGACAGTGCGGCACTCCCTCAGTACTGCCCCTCCCACAGTGCGGCGCTCCCTCAGTACTGCCCCTCCGACAGTGCGGCCCTCCCTCAGTACTGCCCCTCCCACAGTGCGGCGCTCCCTCAGTACGGCCCCTCCGACAGTGCGGCGCTCGCTCAGTACCGCCCCTCCCACAGTGCGCCGCTCCGTCAGTACTGCCGCTCCGACAGTGCGGCGCTCCCTCAGTACCGCCCCTCTGACAGTGCGGCGCTCGCTCAGTACTGCCCCTCCGACAGTGCAGTGCTCCCTCAGTACTGCCCCTCCGACAGTGCGGCGCTCCCTTAGTACTGCCCCTCCGACAGAGCGGCGCTCCCTCACTATTGCCCCTCCGACAGTGCGGCGCTCCCTCAGTACCGCCCCTCCGACAATGCGGCGCTCCCTCAGTACTGCCCCTCCGACAGTGCGGTGCTCCCTCAGTACTGCCCCTCCGACAGTGCGGCGCTCCCTCAGTACTGCCCCTCCGACAGTGCGGCGCTCCCTCAGTACTGCCCCTCCGACAGTGCGGCGCTCCTTCAGTACCGCCCCTCCGACAGTGCGGCGCTCCCTCAGTACCGCCTCTCCGACAGAGCGGCGTTCCCTCAGTACTGCTCCACCGACAGTGCGGCGTTCCCTCAGTACTGTCCCTCCGACAGTGCGGCGCTCCCTGAGTATCGCCCCTCCGACAGTGCGGCGTTCCCTCAGTACCGCCCCTCCGACAGTGCGGCGCTCCCTCAGTACCGCCCCTCCGACAGTGCGGCGCTCCCTCAGTTCCGCCCCTCCGACAGTGCGGCGCTCCCTCAGTACCGTCCCTCCGACAGTGCGGCGCTCCCTCAGTACCTCCCCTCCGACAGTGTGGCGCTCCCTCAGTACCGCCCCTCCAACAGTGCGGCGCTCCCTCAGTACCGCCCCTCCGACAGTGCAGCGTTCCCTTGGTACCGCCCCTCCGACAGTGCGGCGCTCCCTCAGTACCGCCCCTCCGACAGTGCGGCGCTCCCTCTACTGCCCCTCCGACAGTGCGGCGCTCCCTCAGTACTGCCCCTCCGACAGTGCGGCGCTCCCTCAGTACCGCCCCTCCGACAGTGCAGCGCTCCCTCAGTACTGCCCCTCCGACAGTGCAGCGCTCCCTCAGTACTGCCCCTCCGACAGTGCGGCGCTCCCTCAGTACCGCCCCTCCGACAGTGCGGCGCTCCCTCAGTACTGCCCCTCCGACAGTGCAGCGCTCCCTCAGTACCGCCCCTCCGACAGTGCAGCGCTCCCTCAGTACTGCCCCTCCGACAGTGCGGCGCTCCCTCAGTACTGCCCCTCCGACAGTGCGGCACCCCCTCAGTACTGCCCCTCCGACAGTGCGGCGCTCCCTCAGTACCGCCCCTCCGACAGTGCGGCGCTCCCTCAGTACTGCCCCTCCGACAGTGCAGTGCTCCCTCAGTACTGCCTCTCCGACAGTGCGGCGTTCCCTCAGTACCGCCCCTCCGACAGTGCGGCGCTCCCTCAGTACCGCCCCTCCGACAGTGCGGCGTTCCCTCAGTACCGTCCCTCCGACAGTGCGGCGTTCCCTCAGTACCGTCCCTCCGACAGTGCGGCGCTCCCTCAGTACCGCCCCTCCGACAGTGCAGCGCTCCCTCAGTACTGATGCTCCGACAGTGCGGCGCTCCCTCAGTACTGATGCTCCGACAGTACGGCGCTCCCTCAGTACCGCCCCTCTGACAGTGCGGCGCTCCCTCAGTACTGATGCTCCGACAGTGCGGCGCTCCCTCAGTACTGATGCTCCGACAGTGCGGCACTCCCTCTACTGCCCCTCCGACAGTGCGGCGCTCCCTCAGTACCGCCCCTCCGACAGTGCGGCGCTCCCTCAGTACCGCCCCTCCGACAGTGCGGCGCTCCGTCAGCACTGCCCCTCCGACAGTGCGGCGCTCCCTCTACTGCCCCTCCGACAGTGCGGCGCTCCCTCAGTACTGCCCCTCCGACAGTGCGGCGCTCCCTCAGTACTGCCCCTCCGACAGTGCGGCGCTCCCTCAGTACCGCCCCTCTGACAGTGCGGCGCTCCCTCAGTACTGCCCCTCCGACAGTGCGGCGCTCCCAGAGTGCCGCCCCTCCGACAGTGCGGCGATCCCTCAGTACCGCCCCTCCGACAGTGCGGCGCTCCCTCAGTACCGCCCCTCCGACAGTGCGGCGCTCCCTCAGTACTGCCCCTCCGACAGTACGGCACTCCCTCAGTACTGCCCCCCCGACAGTGCGGCGCTCCCTCAGTACCGCCCCTCCGACAGTGCGGCGCTCCCTCAGTACCGCCCCTCCGACAGTGCGGCGCTCCCTCAGTACTGCCCCTCCGACAGTGCGGCGCTCCCTCAGTACCGCCCCTCCGACAGTGCGGCGCTCCCTCAGTAGCGCCCCTCCGACAGTGCGGCGCTCCCTCAGTACTGCCCCTCCGACAGTGCGGCGCTCCCTCAGTACTGGCTTAACCACCCTACATGAAAATTTGAAGCCCATCTACATCGGCTGATACCCCGTCCCCGCTCTCCTTGGGGACGAAGTCTCCGATCCACACTCCTCCACGGGCTACAAGATGCAAGAGGATGGAGCAGCCCTTACAATCGATCAAGGCTTTGGTCCGGTTTTTTCTAAGCTAAATTAAAAATTGGAAATTTCAGGCGCCGCTTTGTCGAAGATTTTTCTCTGCTCTGCCGGAAACTGAATTAAAAGCTGGGTCAAAGAGGTCGGTTTTAAGGAGCGTCTTAAAGGAGGAGAGAGAGGCGGAGAGGTTTAGGGAGGGAATTCCAGAGCTCGGGGCCCAGGCGGCTGAAGGCACGGCCGCCAATGGTGGAGCGATGGAAATCGGGGGGATGCTCGGAGGGCTGTGGGGCTGGAGATAGGGAGAGGGGGCGAGGGCCATGGAGGGATTTGAACACGAGGATGAGAATTTTTAATTTGAGGTGTTGCCGGACCGGGAGTCAATGTAGGTCAGTGATGGGTGAAAGTGGACACAGTTAGGACACGGAGTTTTGGATGGTCTCAAGTTTACGTAGGCCGGCCAGGAGTGCGTTGGAATAGTCAGAGTCTGGAGGTGACAGAGGCAGGGATGAGGGTTTCAGTAGTGGATGAGCCGAGGCAAGGGCGGAGACAGGCGATGTTATCATTTTTTCTCCAGGGTCTCCTCCCGGTCACCATCCAGTGACCTGTGCCATGCAGTGCGAAACGTGACGGTCGGGCAAGGATTCGGCTGTGATGCCTGACTAGACCAACGGCCACCAGGGTGAGCGATGAGGAGGATCACTGCAGCCAACAGAATCGGAGCCCAGCACAACAGGAAACGCGGCAGCCATGTTTGTGCACAGCAAGATCCCACAAACAGCAGAGTCCTCATCACCAGATCATCTGGGGGATTTTTTTATGTGATGTTTGGTTGAGGGATAAATATTGGGCCCAGGACACCGGGGAGAACATGGGAATACAGGAACATGGGAACAATGGAACATGGGAACAAGGCAACATAGGAATAAAGGAACATGGGAACAATGGAACATTGGAACATAGGAACATGGAAACAAGGCAACATAGGAGCATGGGAATATAAGAACATGGTAACATGGGAACAAAGGAGCATGGGAATATAGGAACATGGGAACAAGGGAACATGGGAACATGGGAATGTGGGAACATAGGAACATGGGAACAATGGAACATAGGAACATGGGAGCATGGGAACATGGGAATGAGGGAACATGGGAACATAGGAACATGGGAATATAGGAACATGGGAACATGGGAATGTGGAAACAAGGGAACATGGGAACTAGGGTACATGGGAACAAAGTAACAAGGGAACATAGGAGGATATGAACATAGGAACATAGGAACATAGGAACATGGGAATATAGGAACATGGGGAAAAGGGAGCATTGGAACATGGGAACAAGTGAACATAGGAAAATATGAACATGGAACATGGGAACATAGGAACATGGGAACAAGCAAACATGGTAACATGGGAACATAGGAACTTGGGTACAAGGGAACGCTAGGAACATGGGAACATAGGAACATGAGAACATAGGAACATGGGAACAAGGGGTCACTAGGAACATGGGACCATGGGAGCATAGTAACATGGGAACATGGGTACATGGGAACATGAGAACATAGGAACATGGGAACAAGGGAACATAGGAACATGGGAACATAGGAACATGGGAACATGGGAACAAAGGAACATAGGAACATGGGAACACTGGAACATGGGAACAAGGGAGCATGGGAATATATGAACATGGGAACATAGGAACGTGGGAATAAGGAAACATAGGAACATGGGAACAATGGAACATGGGAACAAGGGAGCATGGGAATATATGAACATGGGAACATAGGAACGTGGGAATAAGGAAACATAGGAACATGGGAACAATGGAACATAGGAACATGGGAGCATGGGAACATGGGAACGAGGGAACATGGGAACATAGGAACATGGGAATATAGGAACATGGGAACATGGGAATGTGGAAACAAGGGAACATGGGAACTAGGGTACATGGGAACAAAGTAACAAGGGAACATAGGAAGATATGAACATAGGAACATGGGAACATAGGAACATGAGAACATAGGAACATGGGAACAAGCAAACATGGTAACATGGGAACATAGGAAATTGGGAACAAGGGGTCACTAGGAACATGGGACCATGGGAACATGGGAACAAGGGAACACTAGGAACATGGGAACATAGGAACATGAGAACATATTAACATGGGAACATGGGTACATGGGAACATGAGAACATAGTAACATGGGAACAAGGGAACATGGGACCATAGGAGCACGAGAACAAGGGAACATAGGAACATGGGAACATAGGAACATGGGAACATGGGAACATGGGAACAAAGGAACATAGGAGCACGGGAACACTGGAACATGGGAACATGGGAACAAAGGAACATAGGAACATGGGAACATGGGAACATAGGAACATGGGAACATGGGAACAAAGGAACATAGGAGCACGGGAACACTGGAACATGGGAACAAGGGAACATAGGAACATGGGAACACTGGAACATGGGAACATGGGAACATGGGAGCATAGTAACATGGGAACATCAGTACATGGGAACAAGGGAACATAGGAGCACGGGAACAAGGGAACATAGGAACATGGGAACATAGGAACATGGGAACAAAGGAACATAGGAACATGGGAACATAGGAACATGGGAACATAGGAACATGGGAACATAGGAACATGGGAACAAGCAAACATGCGAACATGGGAACATAGGAACTTGGGAACAAGGGGTCACTAGGAACATGGGACCATGGGAACATGGGAACAAGGGAACACTAGGAACATGGGAACATAGGAACATGGGAACATGGGAACATAGGAGCACGGGAACAAGGGAACATAGGAACATAGGAACATGGGAACAAAGGAACATAGGAACATGGGAACATAGGAACATGGGAACATGGGAACAAAGGAACATAGGAGCACGGGAACACTGGAACATGGGAACATAGGAACATGGGAACATGGGAACAAAGGAACATGGGAACATAGGAACATGGGAACATGGGAACAAAGGAACATAGGAACATGGGAACATGGGAATGTGGGAACATAGGAACATGGGAACATGGGAACAAAGGAACATAGGAGCACGGGAACACTGGAACATGGGAACATGGGAACAAGGGAACATAGGAACATGGGAACACTGGAACATGGGAACATGGGAACATAGGAACATGGGAACATAGGAACATGGGAACAAGGGGTCATGAGGGACATGGGACCATGGGAACATGGGAGCATAGTAACATGGGAACATCGGTACATGGGAACAAGGGAACATAGGAGCATGGGAACAAGGGAACATAGGAACATGGGAACATAGGAACATGGGAACAAGGGGTCACTAGGAACATGGGACCATGGGAACATGGGAACAAGGGAACACTAGGAACATGGGAACATAGGAACATGAGAACATAGTAACATGGGAACATGGGAACATAGGAGCACGGGAACAAGGGAACATAGGAACATAGGAACATGGGAACATAGGAACATGGGAACATAGGAACATGGGAACATGGGAACAAAGGAACATAGGAGCATGGGAACACTGGAACATGGGAACATAGGAACATGGGAACATGGGAACAAAGGAACATGGGAACATAGGAACATGGGAACATGGGAACAAAGGAACATAGGAACATGGGAACATGGGAACATAGGAACATGGGAACATGGGAACAAAGGAACATAGGAGCACGGGAACACAGGAACATGGGAACATGGGAACAAAGGAACATAGGAACATGGGAACATGGGAACGTGGGAACATAGGAACATGGGAACATGGGAACAAAGGAACATAGGAGCACGGGAACACTGGAACATGGGAACATGGGAACAAGGGAACATAGGAACATGGGAACACTGAAACATGGGAACAAGGGAACATAGGAACAAGGGAACACTAGGAACATAGGAGCACGGGAACACTGGAACATGGGAACATGGGAACAAGGGAACATAGGAACATGGGAACACTGGAACATGGGAACAAGGGAACATGGGAACAAGGGAACACTAGGAACATAGGAGCATGGGAACATAGGAACATGGGAACAAGGGAACACTAGGAACATAGGAACATGGGAACATAGGAACATGGGAACAAGGGAACAATAGGAACATAGGAACATGGGAACAAGGGAACACTAGGAACATAGGAGCATGGGAACATAGGAACATGGGAACAAGGGAACACTAGGAACATAGGAGCATGGGAACATAGGAACATGGGAACAAGGGAACACTAGGAACATAGGAACATGGGAACAAGGGAACATAGGAACATGGGAACACTGGAACATGGGAACAAGGGAACATGGGAACAAGGGAACACTAGGAACATAGGAGCATGGGAACATAGGAACATGGGAACAAGGGAACACTAGGAACATAGGAACATGGGAACATAGGAACATGGGAACAAGGGAACAATAGGAACATAGGAACATGGGAACAAGGGAACACTAGGAACATAGGAGCATGGGAACATAGGAACATGGGAACAAGGGAACACTAGGAACATAGGAGCATGGGAACATAGGAACATGGGAACAAGGGAACACTAGGAACATAGGAACATGGGAACATAGGAACATGGGAACAAGGGTACAATAGGAACATAGGAACATGGGAACATAGGAACATGGGAACACTAGGGACATGGGAACATGAGAACATGGGAACAAGGGAACACTAGGAACATAGGAGAATGGGAACAAGGAACATGGGAACAAGGGAACACTAGGAACATGGGAACATGAGAACCTGGTGACGTAATAAAACTGGTTTGAGTATAAAGCAAGGCTTTAATCAACTTGTTTCAGAACATGGAGGTTTAGTTGTCCTTCACTAGTTCCTGTCTTACAAAATGTCCCGGGCAAGTTGGGCCCACGCCCGAGTATTTATACTCCTTGGATGGCGCCACCAGCTGGCCGTCCAGCATTATTTCATGAGTCGTTTCTTGATGATGATGAGATTTATAACACCTGATGTCCAGAGGCGCAACTTAACCTGTGTCAATAACCCTATGAGTTGATTCTTGCAGGGAGCCAGTGTACCCAGTCCGTCACCCATGAGAGTGCCTCTGATTGTCCTCCTTGCACTAGCATGACGTCATTGGCCAGGCTCTCCAAGCTTGATGTCAACACTGGAGATGAATTGTCCATTGTCCATTCAGGCATGAAGTCGGCAGCTGTGGGGGCCTTCAGATCTCAGGAGGGACTTTTCGGCAGTGCAGTCAAGCAGAATTCTCTTTTATCCCCCTTAACTTCACCCCAGCCCCTGATTATCACCCCCTCTGCCCCCCACCCCCGCCCCCACAATCCCCGCCACCCACATCCCGACCACCCCCTCTCCTGCTGGGGCCTGGGCTCCAGAGGCAGTGGCCACACACCCTGCTATCTGGCCTCCAACTCTTCCACGGGCCGAGCATCGGCGTCAAGGGCCGGCGGGCTGTTCGACTGTGGAAGCAGTGCCCCGGCGCCCAATCCTCTCCTCGCCCAGCGGAGAGGGCTGGGAGACGGACGGGAGCAGGTCGCCAGGAAAACCGGCCGCCTCCTCCAACTCGACCCCCACCACCCCCCCCCCGCTCCAGCCACCTTGCCCTTTTCACTCCCTGGGGGGGGGCGGTGGGGGGATGGGGGGTAAGGCCGCCGCAGGCATCAGCCGATGTCAGGGTCAGGGGTTTGGCAGTGAGGCCACCCCCTGGTCTAATAGTCCTCCCAGGACACGGGCCGAGCTTTGGCGTCAAGGGCCAGCGGGCTGTTCGACTGTGGAAGCTAGGCAGATTCACGTTCCCTACATTACAACAGTGACTACACTTCAAAAAAAGTATTTCATTGGCTGTAAAGTGCTTTGGGATGTCCTGAGGTGGTGAAAGGTGCTGGAGAAATGTATATTCCTTATCTCTTTCTTCAATAGAAAAAAAGAGTCACGATTGATAATTGTTTCTTTTTTATCTTTAATCTTGAAACCTTTCTTGTCCAACTCTGTTTTTTAGTGATGTTGGTTGAGGGATAAATATCGGCCCCAGGACACCGGGGAGAACTCCCCCTGCTCTTCTTCCAATAGTGGCCGTGGGATCTTTTACATCCACCTGAGAGAGCAGACGGGGCCTCGGTTTAATGTTTCATCCGAAAGACGGCCCCTCCGACAGTGCGGCGCTCACTCAGTACTGCCCCTCTGACAGTGCGGCGCTCCCTCAGTGCTGCCCCTCCGACAGTGCCGCGCTCACTCAGTACTGCCCCTCTGACAGTGCGGCGCTCCCTCAGTACTGCCCCTCCGACAGTGCCGCGCTCCCTCAGTACTGCCCCTCCAACAGTGCCGCGCTCCCTCAGTACTGCCCCTCCGACAGTGCGGCGCTCACTCAGTACTGCCCCTCCAACAGTGCGGCGCTCCCTCAGTACTGCCCCTCCGACAGTGCGGCGCTCACTCAGTACCGCCCCTCCGACAGTGCGGCGCTCCCTCAGTACTGCCCCTCCGACAGTGCGGCGCTCCCTCAGTACTGCCCCTCTGACAGTGCGGCGCTCCCTCAGTACTGCCCCTCCGACAGTGCAGTGCTCCTTCAGTACTGCCCCTCCGACAGTGCGGCGCTCCCTCAGTACTGCCCCTCCGACAGTGCAGTGCTCCCTCAGTACTGCCCCTCCGACAGTGCAGTGCTCCTTCAGTACTGCCCCTCCGACAGTGCGGCGCTCCCTCAGTACTGCCCCTCCCACAGTGCAGTGCTCCTTCAGTACTACCCCCCGAAATTGCGGCGCTCCCTCAGTACTGCACCTCCGACAGTGCGGCGCCTCTGACAGTGCGGCACTCCCTCAGTACTGCCCCTCCGACAGTGCGGCACTCCCTCAGTACTACCCCTCCGAAAGTGCGGCGCTCCCTCAGTACTGCCCCTCCGACAGTGCAGCGCTCCTTCAGTACTGCCCCTTCGACAGTGCGGCGCTTCCTCAGTACCACCCCTCCGACAGTGCAGCGCCTCTGACAGTGCGGCACTCCCTCAGTACTGCCCCACCGACAGTGCGGCGCTCCCTCAGTACTACTCCTCCGACAGTGTGGCGCTCTCTCAGTACTGCCCCTCCGACAGTGCGGCGCTCCTTCAGTACTGCCCCTCCGACAGTGCAGCGCTCCTTCAGTACTGCCCCTTCGACAGTGCGGCGCTTCCTCAGTACCGCCCCTCCGACAGTGCAGCGCCTCTGACAGTGCGGCACTCTCTCAGTACTGCCCCTCCGACAGTGCGGCGCTCCCTCAGTACTGCCCCTCCGACAGTGCGGCGCTCCCTCAGTACTGCCCCTCCGACAGTGCGGCGCTCCCTCAGTACTGCCCCTCCGACAGTGCGGCGCTCCCTCAGTACTGCCCCTCCGACAGTGCGGCGCTCCCTCAGTACTGCCCCTCCGACAGTGCGGCGCTCCCTCAGTACTGGCACCGGGGGAGTATCGGGCCTGGATTATGGTGCTCAAGTCTCTGGAGTGGGGGCTCGCACTTACGACTGTCTGACTCAGAGGCGAAGATCAGTCAAGCTCTCGGCCTTTTCCCCTCACTCCCAACCCCCCGCCGTGGTGACGCCTGTTTGAACCACCTGAAGTGGAGGTCAAGCATGAGCCGCGAGGCTCCCCAAGGCCGAATAGCCGATGCAGACCCGCTTCTCAGCCATGATCTTATTGAATGGCGGAGCAGGTTCGAGGGGCCGATTGGCCTACTCCTGCTCCTATTTCTTATGTTCTTATGTCCGAGGCACCGGGCGGGGCGAGCGGGACCTGCAGAGCCAGCTTCTCGCCCAGCTGAAGGAGGAGTTGGAGGGATGCACACACACAGCCCCGGCTGCCTACCTATCGTGACTCACGCCGTCCGCGATGCTTTGAGGCAGCCCCGACAGAGACGAAAGAAGGAAATTCTCCTTCCTAATCCTCCCCCTGGTATGCCAACAATGTGGCTGACAGCCAGCGCAGCACATTCCGGGAAGAAACTCCATCGCATCTGTTAAGTATGTGTATTGTATTGAACAATTAACACAAAGACTTAAACGTATAACTCAAACAGGTCTTTACTGGTTGGAGGTAGGGACTATACGTAGGTCTTTACTTCATGCCCACAGGCGGGAACTGAGGGGAGATCAGTACCCACAGTACTATTTATACCCCTATGGCCAGGAGTGGTACTGCGTATCACTACGCCCAACAAGTAGTGCAGTCCTGTCCATAGGTTCAAAGTAGCACACATATTACATACACAACAGCATCGAATGAGCAGTCAACCGTGATTCCCCTCACACGTCAGCCAGCTTTTCAAACCCAGTCCCGTTCACCCATCACCCACCGTGTGCTCGCTGACCTACATTGGCTCCCAGTCCGGCAACACCTCGATTTTAAAATCTCATCCTCGTCTTCAAATCCCCCCCATGGCCTCCTCGCCCCCCTCCCTATCTCTGTAACCTCCTCCAGCCCCACAACCCCCCGAGATCTCTGCGCTCCTCCAATTCTGGCCTCTTGAGCATCCCCCGATTCGCATCGCTCTTCGGCAGCGCCCCCTCACTTACCGCCGGATGCTATGTCCGACAGGGCCAAGGGGTGGGCCTCCCTGCGGCCGGGGGTGGCGCTAATTAAAGGGGAGGTGCCGGGCGGCCATTTTGGTTGCTGACCGCCTGCCAGCACCTGCCCCCCGTTGCCATCCCCGGCCTCCTGTGCAACCCCTCCGTGAGCCCGGCACTTCTCTTGAATGCCGGGCTCTGTTGCCGGCACTCCCGATCCCTGGAGGGCCCAGCTGGGCCCCGGGTCGTGCTGCGCAAGGCCCCTCCCCTTTAAGAAGGGGCGGGAAGGCCTGCAGTACCATGGCGGGACATGCTGCAGAGTGTGGCACGTAACGGCGCGATAGTCACTCGCAGCGCTCCAAGAGGGAGGCGGGGCGCTAAAAGTTGCCCCAAAGGGGGCGCGACCCAATTTTTCCTCCATTATCTATCTTAGTGTAGATAAAGGTCCCAAGGTCTGCGACAGACTGAGGCTGAGATCCCGCCCGGTGAGAAGTTCTACGGACTGCTCTCCGGGGGAGGGGGGGAGGGGAAACTCGGCCTCCCATCAAACTGACAGTTTCGGATTACTGCGCGGATCGGAGCGACCGTCCCGACTCAAAGAATCGAGGATCAAATTCAGCCCGGCGTCAATCAAAGCCAGAGCCGAGCTTCTGTGTGCGAGAGGCTTGGGTATTACTTTCCCTCATTAATCCACAGGTTAAGGTGCCCAGCCAGCCAGGGAGACAAAGTAGGCCGCAATTCGGGGCCTCCCTTCCCCCTGGCACGGTTACAGAAACAAAAAAAGGCCCTCGACACCTTTGCGGGTGTTTTTTATTCTTTTGTTCGCTGATCACAAAAGGCGAGAGGATCTGTTCTGTTCTTGACAGGCGCGGTCTCTGGTGCCGTCGCCGAGGAGACAGCCTGGCTGCGAGTCAAGAGGGGACTGCTGAACACAACATGGGGGCGGAAACGTTACACAGGCCTCTGGCTGCTTTTTTTCCCCCGTTTTTTCTCACCGTGACTGCTCCCACCCCTTTCCCCTCCACCCCGCCCCGTCCCCTCACCCAGCAGCTGGGAGACAGGAGCGGCCCGGAAGCACTCCCCGACCTCTGGGTCGGAAAGGTGGCGGCTCCGTAGCAACGGAAGGAGGCCATTCGGCCCCTCGGGCCTGTTCCGCCATTCAATCAGATCACGGCTGACCTGTGACCTCAACCCCATCGACTCGCCTTGGCTCCGTATCCCTCGATACCCTTACCCAACAAAAATCGATCCATCTCAGTCTTGATATTTGCAATTGGCTCCCAGCCTCAACAGCTTTTTGGGGGAGAGAGTTCCAGATTTCCACCCCCCTTTGTGTGAAGAAGTGCTTCCTGACATCACCCCTGAACGGCCGGGCTCTAATTTTAAGGTGACGCCCCCCCTTGTTCTGGACTCCCCCCACCAGAGGAAATAGTTTCTCTCTCTCTCGACCCGATCAACTCCTTTAATCATCTTCAACACCTCGATTAGATCACCCATTAATCTTCTAAACTCGAGGGAGTATCTCCACCTCTCTCAGTATCCCTGTGTCTCTGTCTCTCTGTGACTGGGATGGTGTCGCACACAACTCCCCACACACTCGCGTTAGGAAGTCATTTCGATGATTAGAGACTTTGGACAATTATATTAAAAGTGAGTAAAACTCTTGGGGCTGAAATCGATCGAGGGGAACAGCCATTTGTGCACTTGGGGCATTACCCAGGAACAGGGCACTCGATGGAGCGACAGTGTTCCTGTTTACATCGTCTGAATCAGTTCACCGGGGACTGGAGTTCTCCCGGCACCCCAAGTATCCCCTCTCCCTCCCCCTCCTCCCCTCCCCCCTCCCCCCTCCTCCCCTCCCCCCTCCCCCTCCTCCCCTCCTCCTCCCCCTCCTCCCCCCTCCTCCCCCTCCCCCCCTCCCCCCTCCTCCCCTCCCCCTCCTCCCCCCTCCTCCCCTCCCCTCCCCTCCCCTCCCCTCCCCTCCTCCCTCCTCCCCTCCCCTCTCCCCCTCCCCTTCTCCCCCTCCCCTCCTCCCCTCCCCTCCTCCTCCTCTTCCTCCCATCCCCTCCCCCTCCCCTCGCCTACCCTCCCCCCTCCCCGCCCCTACCCCCTCCCCTCCCCTCCCCCCTCCCCCTCCCCTCCTCTTCCTCCCATCCCTTCCCCCTCCCCTCCTCCCCTCCCCTCCTCCCCTCCCCTCTCCCCTCCCCCCTCCCCTCCTCTCCCCTCCTCCTCCTCTTCCTCCCATCGCCTCACCCCTCCCCTCCCCTCCTCCCCTCCTCTCCCCTCCTCCTCCTCTTCCACCCCTCCCCTCCCCCTCCCCTCCCCTCCCCTTCCCCCTCCCCACCCCTCCCCTCCCCCTCCCCTCGCCTACCCTCCCCCCTCCCCACCCCTCCCCCTCCTCCCCTCCCCCCTCCTCCCCTCCCCTCCCCCTCCTCCCCTCCCCTCCCCCCTCCCCTCCCCTCCTCCCCTCCTCTCCCTCCCCTCCTCCCCTCCCCTCTCCCCCTCCCCTCCTCCCCTCCTCTCCCCTCCTCCTCCTCTTCCTCCCATCCCCTCCCCACCCCTCCCCTCCCCCTCCCCTCGCCTACCCTCCCCCCTCCACACCCCTCCCCCCGCCCCTCCCCTCCTCCTCCTCTTCCTCCCATCCCCTCCCCCTCCCCTCCCCTCCCCACCCCTCCCCTCCCCCCTCCCCACCCCTCCCCCCTCTCCACCCCTCCCCTCCCCCCTCCCCATCCCCCCCCTCTCCACCCCTCCCCTCCCCCCTCCCCTCCCCTCCCCCCTCCCCACCCCTCCCCTCCCCCCTCCCCACCCCTCCCCTCCCCTCCCCCCTCCCCACCCCTCCCCTCCCCCTCCCCCTCCCCTCCTCTTCCTCCCCCCCCCACCCCCGCCCTAAACCCCCCGAGCACGATTGGTCACTGACAGATGTTGAGAGAGGAGAGGGCGAGGAGCTTCCTGCTTCATTCTGGAGTGCGAGTCACTCAGTGACACTGTCGGGTGAATCCGCTCTCCCACAGGCTGAGGGAGCAGCAACACCAACGTACATTTATATAGCGCCTCTAAAGTAGTACAAACCCCCAGGGCGCTTCACAGGAGCGATTATCAGACGTGATTGCATTGGAGAGGGTGCAGAGGAGACTCACCAGGATGTTACCTGGGCTGGAGCACTTCAGCTATGAAGAGAGACTGGACAGGCTGGGGCTCTTTTCCTCAGAGCAGAGAAGGCTGAGGGGGGCCTGATTGAGGTGTACAAAATTATGAGGGGCATAGATAGGGTAGATAGAAAGGAACTTTTCCCCTTAGTAGAGGGGTCAATAACCAGTGGGCATAGTTTCAGGGTAAGGGGGCAGGAGGTTTAGAGGGGATTTGAGGAAAAACTTTTTCACCCAGAGGGTGGTTGGAATCTGGAACTCACTGCCTGAAAGGGTGGTAGAGGCAGGAACCCTCACAACATTCAAGAAGCATTTAGATGAGCACTTGAAACGCCATAGCATACAAGGCTACGGAACAAGTGCTGGAAAATGGGATTAGAATAGACGGGGCTTGATGGCCGGCGCGGACACGACGGGCCGAAGGGCCTCTTTCTGTGCTGTATTACTCTAAAATTTGACCCTGAGCCACATAAGGAGATATTAGGACAGGTGACCAAAAGCTTGGTCAAAGAGGTCGGTTTTAGGGAACGTCTTAAAAGAGGAGAGAGAGAGGCGGAGAGGTTTAGGGAGGGAATTCCAGAGCTCGAGGCCCAGGCAGCTGAAGGCACGGCCGCCAATGGCTCTCACTCTATTCCCACCCCTAACACTGACCCTCACTCTAACCGTGAACCTAATCCTGATCGTAAACCTATCCCTATCCCTAACCCTAACCCTAACCCTAACCGTGACCCTATCCCTAACCGTGACCCTAACCCTATCCCTATCCCTAACCGTGGCCCTAACCCTATCCCTATCCCTAACCGTGACCCTAACCCTATCCCTGTCCCTAACCATGACCCTAACCCTATCCCTATCCCTAACCCTAAGCCTAACCCTAACCCTAACCCTAACCGTGACCCTATCCCTAACCCTAACCGTGACCCTAACCCTATCCCTGTCCCTAACCCTAACCCTAACCCTAACCCTAACCCTAACCGTGACTCTATCCCTAACCGTGACCCTAACCCTATCCCTATCCCTAACCGTGACCCTAACCCTATCCCTGTCCTTAACCATGACCCTAACCCTAACCCTAACACTAACCCGAACCGTGACCCTAACCCTATCCCTAACCCTATCTCTGTCCCTAACCATGACCCTAACCCTATCCCTATCCCTAACCGTGACCCTAACCCTATCTCTGTCCCTAACCGTGACCCTAACCCTATCCCTATCCCTAACCGTGACCCTAACCCTATCCCTATCCCTAACCGTGACCCTAACCCTATCTCTGTCCCTAACCGTGACCCTAACCCTATCCCTGTCCCTAACCGTGACCCTAAACCTATCCCTATCCCTAACCATGACCCTAAACCTATCCCTATCCCTAACCGTGACCCTAACCCTATCCCTGTCCCTAACCGTGACCCTAACCCTATCCCTGTCCCTAACCATGACCCTAAACCTATCCCTATCCCTAACCATGACCCTAAACCTATCCCTATCCCTAACCGTGACCCTAACCCTATCCCTGTCCCTAACCGTGACCCTAACCCTATCCCTGTCCCTAACCGTGACCCTAACCCTATCCCTGTCCCTAACCGTGACCCTAACCCTATCCCTGTCCCTAACCGTGACCTTAACCCTATCTCTGTCCCTAACCGTGACCCGAACCCTATCCCTATCCCTAACCGTGACCCTAACCCTATCTCTGTCCCTAACCGTGACCCTAACCCTATCCCTATCCCTAACCGTGACACTAACCCTATCTCTGTCCCTAACCGTGACCCTAACCCTATCCCTGTCCCTAACCGTGACCCTAAACCTATCCCTATCCCTAACCGTGACCCTAACCCTATCCCTATCCCTAACCATGACCCTAAACCTATCCCTATCCCTAACCGTGACCCTATCCCTATCCCTAACCGTGACCCTAACCCTATCCCTATCCCTGTCCCGAACCCTAACGCTAATCCTAACCCTCACCCTATCCTGTCCCTATATTTAACCCGAACATTGGGGACCTTCAGGAGCGGAGTGCAGGTTGTCCTCTGCCCCGCCCGCCACAGCCTGCAGGAGAAGGTCTGGCACCTCACGGAACAGGAGCCCTAGACATAGACCGGGCCTGGACAAAGAGAGCGAAATCGGACACCCAGGAATTGTGCCAGTGAAGTGACACGTCGATCTTTACAATCCCGGCAGACAAAGGTGAAGAATGATTTATTAGGGTTTAACACATGACACCAGCTCCGTGGGAGAACCTGGTCGGTCCACCACTGGCCTGTGAGCTAAATGAAAGGTGGGGAGGCGATGGGAATATGTCCACCCCACATCGACAAAACTATGTGAGAAATGGTTTCACCTCTCCGACAATCTCACATCACCTTAAACCACTCCCTTTCTAAAATTAGTTTTTTTATGCTCCTCAATATCTTCCCTTTTCTAAGTGAGGGTCCGCCAGTGTTTTCATAGAAAAACCTCAGTGAGGGGACCGTTCGGCCCATCGTGTCGGTGCCAGCACATTGCAAGAGCATCGCAAATCTAATCCTGCTTCCCCCGTTCTCTCCCTGTATTACAGTCGCAGTTGAACCTATCCATTCTAGTCCCACTCCCTCCCCAAACCCTTTGAGCATTTACTGACCAACCTCTTGAATGATGCAATTAACTGAGGTTCAAGGGGAGGTCCCACTCCAGAGACTTGAGCACAGAATTCAGGCCGACGCTCCCAGTGCAGTACTGAGGGACCGCAGCACTGTCGGAGGGGCATTACTGAGGGAGCGACGCACTGTCGGAGAGGCAGTACTGAGGGAGCGCCGCACTGTCGGAGGGGCGGTACTGAGGGAGCGCCGCACTGTCGGAAGGGCAGTACTGAGGGAGCGCCGCACTGTCAGAGGGGCAGTACTGAGGGAGCGCCGCACTGTCGGAGGGGCAGTACTGAGGGAGCACTGCACTGTCGGAGGGGTAGTACTGAGGGAGCGCCGCATTGTCAGAGGGGCAGTACTGGGGGAGCGCCACACTGTCGGAGGGGCAGTACTGAGGGAGCGCCGCACTGTCGGAGGGGCGGTACTGAGGGATCGCCGCACTGTCGGAGGGGCAGTACTGAGGGAGTGCCGCACTGTCGGAAGGGCAGTACTGAGGGAGCGCCGCATTGTCAGAGGGGCAGTACTGAGGGAGCGCCGCACTGTCGGAGGGGCAGTACTGAGGGAGCGCTGCACTGTCGGACGGGCAGTACTGAGGGAGCACCGCACCGTCAGAGGGGCGGTACTGAGGGAGCGCCACAGATTTGTGTGCACCTTTGGCAGTGGCTCAGTGAGTTGCAGTGAATGGTGAGACATAACGGTACCTCCTGCAATGGTGGTGAGTGTGAAAGGAATGGCTTGGGCATTGTAGGGATGCTTTATGGTGTCGGTGTGAGGTGGTGCCAACCTGGCGCATCATGTGGCAGCCAGGGTGTGCAGCATCAAATGAAATAAGTCTGGTCATGGTGAGGCCATCCCTGGTGTCCCGGGCAGCAATGTGGTCGGGTGCTGACGCCCTCTGTCCTGTGTAGCATCAGGTGATTGCGGAGAAGGTTGGTGTTGTTGGTGCTGCTGGTGTGCCTGGTTCTGCTGGTGTTGGGGCTGATCGTGGTGGGATTCTGAGGGCCACGGTGAGAGAGTATAAAGGGCACCCATGCTGATCGAATAGATGGCAGGTGAAGTAGAGATGGCAGAAGCAATCTGTCAATGGTGGGAGAGATAATGAGGTCAGACTGGATGGAGACTTGTGTAAAGGTGAATCTGTTGTGGAAATGCAGTGAGGAAGAGCTTGTGGCCGAAGGAAGATAGCTCCGTAAGGTGGGAGCTTTTACTGTACATTCGAAGCTGTCAACTCATCAGCTGATTCAATGGCAAGTGACCTCCTGCCTCAGCTTGACACCCGTGGTCCACGGCCAGCGAGGACCCCATGGGCGAGCTGTCAAATGCAAAAGGTGAGCTGAGATTCATTTTTAACCGGCTCTAAACGAGTCACTGATGACCTGAATTGAGTCCCCGGACGCTGAGTGGCGGGGTCTGCTCAGCGCTGACAGACCCGACATCGGGGAAAGGAGCATGGCCGTAGGTTCACAGCGGGGTCCCGACCCGCTGGGGGGGGGGGAAAAGGATGAGGGAACCAAATGTAATATTTCCAAGTTTGCTGATGACACGAAACTAGGCGGGGTTGTGGGTTGTGAGGAGGATGCAAAGAGGCTTCAAGGTGATTTAGACAAGTTGAGTGAGTGGGCAAATACATGGCAGATGCACTATAACGTGGATAAATGTGAAGTTATCCACTTCGGTAGGAAAAACAGAAAGGCAGAGTATTATTTAAATGGTGATAGATTGGGAAATGTTGATGTACAGAGGGACCTGGGTGTCCTTGTACACCAGTCACTGAAAGCAAACATGCAGGTGCAGCAAGCAGTTAGGAAGGCAAATGGTATGTTGGCCTTCATTGCAAGAGGATTTGAGTACAGGAGCAAGAATGTCTTACTACAGTTATACAGGGCCTTGGTGAGACCACACCTGGAGTACTGTGTGCAGTTTTGGTCACCTTACCTCAGAAAGGATATACTTGCCATGGAGGGAGCGCAGCGAAGGTTCACCAGACTGATTCCTGGGATGGCAGAACTGTCATACGAGGAGTGATTGGATCAATTGGGCTTATATTCGTTAGAGTTTAGAAGAATGAGAGGGGATCTCATTGAAACTTATAAAATTCTAACAGGACTGACAGACTAGATGCAGGAAGGATGTTCCCGATGGTCGGGGAGTCCAGAACCAGGGGTCACAGTCTAAGGATAAGGGGTAAGCCATTTAGGACAGAGATGAGGAGGAATTTCTTCACCCAGAGAGTGGTGAACCTGTGGAATTCTCTACCACAGAAGGCAGTAGAGGCCAATTCATTAAATATATTCAAGAAGGAGTTGGATATATTTCTTAAGGCTAAAGGGATCAAGGGGTATGGGGAGAAAGCAGGGACAGGATGTTATGAATCTTATGATCCATGAAGAAAGACTCATGAAATAACACTGGGCGGCCAGCTGGTGGCGCCGTCCAAGGTGTATAAATACTCGGGCGTGGGCCCAGCTTGCCCAGGACATTGTGTAAATAGGAACTAGTGAAGTACAACTAGACTTCCATGTTCTGAAACAAGTTGATTAAAGCCTGGCTTTATACTCGAGCCAAGTGCGTAGTGAGTTTTATTACGTCACAGGGTACTGAATTTGGATGATCAGCCATGATCTCATTGAATGGCGGAGCAGGCTCGAGGGGCCGAATGGCCGGCTCCTGCTCCTATTTTTCTGTGTTTCTAACACTTTCCCACCCGCCCCGGCTGAACCCCCTGCAAAACCCAGCACTCTGTGTGCACCCTAGGCTCGCTTGTGACGAGGGGGAGCCCCTTTTATTTTGACAGTCGGTAGCTCAAGATGGATCCTCCGTCAGTAATTGAAGACTTTCTTTCAGCAACGCCTTATTATCTCCCACCTGCAGGGCTATAATTAAAGGCTCCTTTATTGCACAAAGGCACGCAGGTAACGCTCCACAACTCCACTTGGTCAGGTTAAAGCCTCGCCGTTACAGAGCCCGGGACAGCTGCGTTACTCGAGGAATAGAAACATAGAAGATAGGAGCAGGAGTCGGCCATTCGGCCCCTCGAGCCTGCTCCGCCATTCAATGAGATCATGGCTGATCATCCAAATTCAGTGCCCTGTCCCTGCTTTCTCCCCATATCCCTTGATCCCTTTAGCCTTAAGAAATATATCCAACTCCTTCTTTAATATATTTAATGAATTGTCCTCTACTGCCTTCTGTGGTAGAGAATTCCACAGGTTCACCACTCTCTGGGTGAAGAAATTCCTCCTCATCTCTGTCCTAAATGGCTTACCCCTTATCCTTAGACTGTGACCCCTGGTTCTGGACTCCCCGACCATCGGGAACATCCTTCCTGCATCTAGTCTGTCTAGTCCTGTTAGAATTTTATAAGTTTCAATGAGATCCCCTCTCATTCTTCTAAACTCCAGCGAGTACAAGCCCAATCGACCCAATCTCTCCTCATACGTCATTCCTGCCATCCCAGGTATCAGCCTGGTGAATCTTCGCTGCACTCCCTCCATGGCGAGAACATCCTTCCTCAGATAAGGCGACCAAAACTGCACACAATACTCAAGATGTGGTCTCACCAAAGCCCTGTACAACTGCAGCAAGGCATCCTTGTTCCTGTACTCGAACCCTCTCGCTACGAAGGCCAACATTGTGGTAAACCACTGTTATTGTTGTTCACCGTTGTTGTTGTTGTTGCACACTGTTGTATCTATGCATGCCTCAGCTGGCTCCGCCCCTGGCTCCACCCACACGCCCAGGTATAAAGGTGACTGCTCTGCAGCCCCCTGCCTTCTTGGAAACCAGTCAACCACGAGAGGCATGCTCTGTTCTTTGTTAATAAAAGCCTTTTAGTTACTCTCCTAACTCTCCGTCTTTTATGAGTAATTGATAGCGCATCAAACATACCATTTGCCTTCTTAACCGCCTGCTGCACCTGCATGCTTACCTTCAGCGACTGGTGCACAAGGACACCCAGGTCTCGTTGCACTTCCCCTTCTCCCAATCTATTGCCATTCAGATAATAATCTGCCTTCCTGTTTTTGACACCAAAGTGGATAACCTCGCATTTATCCACGTTATATTGCATCTGCCATGCTTCTGCCCAATCACCCAACCTGATTGAGGCCTACCGCGGGCCCTGAGGCACAGGCCCATGCCACGGGTCTGAGGGCCAGCAGGCCGGCTGTGCGCTAGGCCCGTCGAGGCCCCATTTCAGCTCCGTGGCTCGCTGTGGGCAGCGCGCTGGCCTCTGAGTCAGAATGTCGTGGGTTCGCAGCACCCCCTGCTCCACGAGACTTGAGCCCCATAATCCAGGCTGATACTCCCAGTGCTGAGGGAGCGCCGCGCCATCGGATGAGACGTTAAAACCGAGGCCCCCGCCTGCTCTCTCAGGTGGACATAAAAGATCCCACGGCCACTATTGGAAGATCAGCAGGGGGGAGTTCACCCCAGTGTCCTGGGGCCAATATTTATCACCTCAACCAACATCACTAAATTTATGATAAATTTGAGGGAAGCCTAGGCTACAGGACAATATAGACGGGTTGGTTAGATGGCAAATGGAATTTAACCTTGAAAAGTGTGAGTGATGCATTTTGGGAGGACTAACAAGGCAAGGGAATACACAATGAATGGTAGGACCCTAGGAAGGACAGAGGATCAGAGGGACCTTGGTGTGCATGTACATAGATCCCTGAAGGCAGCGGGACAGGTAGATAAGGTGGTTAAAAAGACATATGGGATACTTGCCTTCATTAGCCGAGGCATAGAATATAAGAGCAGGGAGGTTATGATGGAGCTGTACAAAACGCTAGTTAGGCCACAGCTGGAATACTGTGTGCAGTTCTGGTCGCCACACTATAGGAAGGATGTGATTGCATTGGCGAGGGTGCAGAGGAGATTCACCAGGATGTTACCTGGGCTGGAGCGCTTCAGCTATGAAGAGAGACTGGACAGGCTGGGGTTGTTTTCCTTAGAGCAGAGAAGGCTGAGGGGGGACCTGGTTGAGGTGTACAAAATTATGAGGGGCATAGATAGGGTAGATAGAAAGGAACTTTTCCCCTTAGTAGAGGGGTCAATAACCAGGGGGCATAGTTTCAAGTTAAGGGGAGTTGAGGAAAAACTTTTTCACCCAGAGGGTGGTTGGAATCTGGAACTCACTGCCTGAAAGGGTGGTAGAGGCAGGAACCCTCACAACATTCAAGAAGCATTTAGATGAGCACTTGAAACTGTAGTGTCCGAGTATCAATAATACACGGACTGCAGGAGAACAATAATAACAGGTATTTACTGAACAGAGGGTAAGCTTAAACTGAAAGTATAGAAACCTGCTATGGCTTTATATACAGGTGTGGTCACTGCTGTTACTACAGTATAAAATCAGTTCTCTCTTAAAGGTACATACACAACAATTCCTCCCCTTTTAGATAAACAGTACATAACATTCATTTAACAATTAAATAATAACTAATTACAATTACAATTTTCTCTGTACTATATACATCAACTGAAATAATCATTTATAAGTTTAGTCTTTGAGGAGGCTTCCTGATCCTGACTGGATAGCGCCTTTCTCGAGTATCCTGTTCTTGCGGCGGAATCGATTCTGGCTCATTGTCATTGGTTGGTTCGTCAGCTTCCAATACCACTGATTCTGAGGTAGACGCAATCTGTACTTCGGGTTCATTATCAGGTGCACATGCTCGTGGTATGGGTTTGGCTTGTTCCTGTGACTCTAGAATCTGGTCAGCATGGCGTCTCACGATGCTCTCTCCAACGTCCACTGTGTACATTAGTGGTCCCTGCTGTGTGCCATTTTTCTGTTCGGTAGTCGCGGGCCAAGACTGGTTGCCCTATCTTGAAGCTCCTGGTTGGCTTCTCATTGATGTGCTGGAATTGCTTATCCTCAACATCTTGTCTTATGTTTGGTTTGAGCAAATCCAGGCGACATCTTAGCCTTCGGTTGAAGAACATTATGGCTGGAGCTTGGTTGGTGACTGCATGTGTCGCATTCCGGTAAGCAAACAAGAAATTATCCACCTTGTGTTGTAGTGGTATGTCGTCGTTATACATCGCCTTTATGGCCTTTTTAAAGGTCTGAACAAACCTCTCAGCCAATCCATTTGTGGCTGGATGATATGGGGCGGATGTGTAATTGTTCCTCAGGAACCTCCGGAAATCCTCGGACACAAACTGTGGTCCATTGTCGGAGCAAATCTGTTCTGGCAAGCCATTCCTGGTGAAGATGGTCCATAGGACAGCAATAGTTTTCTCCATGGTGGTGGAGGACATTTTGATGACCTCTGGCCATTTCGAATGGGCTTCCACGGCGATTAAAAACATTGAGTCCATAAATGGACCAGCAAAATCAATGTGTACCCGTTGCCATGGAGATGAGGGCCACTCCCATGGGTGTAGCGGGGCCTGTGGTGGAGCGTTTTGGACCTTCTGGCATCCTGTGCATCTCTTGGTCATTTCCTCGATTTCTTTATCGATTCCCGGCCACCACACAAACGCCCTGGCTAGGCTCTTCATTTTTACCCCTCCCAGATGACCCTCATGAAGCTCATTGAGCACTCTATCTCTCAACTTGGGTGGAATTACCACTCGGGATCCACACATCAAGGTCCCCCGGCACACTGACAGCTGTTCTCTCCTTGGCGAGAATGCTGGCAACAGTGAGTCGCCATGTGCTGGCCATCCCTTCACCGTCAAATCATAGACCCGAGAGAGTGTCGGGTCATTTTGGGTTTCCTACTCTATACTTGAGTTTGTAACAGGTAGACATTCGACTATGGTCGCATGGAATATCTCAACAGGGTCCACTGCAGGTGCTTCCTCTACCGTAGGCAACGGTAGGCGCGACAGCCCATCAGCGTTTCCATGCTGCTTCATACCCTTGTACTCTATGTCGTACTGATGTGCCCCTAGAAAAAGTGACCATCTTTGCAGCCGTTGCGCCATCATCACCGGAACGCCCTTCTTTGGGTTAAAAATGGAGACCAGGGGCTGATGATCAGTCAGCAGGGTGAATTTCTGCCCGTGCAGATAGTGATTGAACTTCTTCACCCCCCACACCAGGCTGAGGGCCTCCCTGTCAATCTGGGCGTAGTTACGCTCGGCTGAGGTTAGCGAGCGCGATGCAAAGGCTATTGGCCTCTCTGAACCTTCAAGGAATTTGTGTGACAGCACCGCTCCAATGCCGTAGGGAGACGCATCACATGCCAACCGAATCGGTAGTGTTGGGTTGTAGTGGGCCAATACTTCTTTTGAAGTGATTAGGCATTTACATTTCTGAAAGGCACGCTTACACTCATCACTCCATTTCCATGTTACTCCAGTTTGCAGCAGGGCATTCAGTGGGTGCAGAATTGTAGATAAATTCGGCAAGAACTTTTGGTAGTAGTTCACCAACCCGAGAAACGACCTCAGTTGCGACACATTTTCCGGTGCTGGAGCCTTGACTACAGCCTCAATCTTGTCCGGCGACTTATGCAACCCTTCCTCATCAATCATGTGGCCACAATACGAGATTTGTCTCCTGAAGAACTCGCATTTGGGGCGGTTGGCTCATAGCCCATATTCCTGCAATCTAGTGAGCACCTGCTCCAGGTTGGCAAGGTGTTCACTGTCATTTTCACCCGTAACCAGGATGTCGTCCAAATAACACTGGGTCCCCGAGATCCCTTGCAGGACTTGTTCCATCACCCTCTGCCAAATGGCCAGGGCTGATGCTACCCCGAATACCAGTCGATTGTACTGGTAAAGGCCTTTGTGAGTGTTTATCGTGAGGTATTTCCTAGATGCTTCTTCCACCTCCATTTGTAGATACGCTTGGGCCAGATCAATCTTCGTAAAGCGTTTCCCTCCAGATAGTGAGGCGAAAATATCTTCTATCCGTGGAAGTGGATATTGTACTGTGTGCAGGATTGGGTTCACAGTTACCTTGAAGTCCCCACAGATGCGAACCTTCTTCGGCTCCCCAGGCGTGCTGCTCAATGATTTCTTCATTACAGGAACGATGGGTGTGGCCCACTCGCTCCAGTCCACCTTGGACAGCACACCCGAACGCTCCAGACTCTCCAGTTCTGCTTCAACGGCTGGGCGGATCGCGTACGGTACCGGTCTGGCCTTAAAAAATTTTGGGTTTGCGTTATCTTCGATTTTTATCGTTGCCTTTACTCCTTTTAGAGTCCCAAGTCCTTGTTGGAACACCTCTTTCGCGTCAGTTAGAATTTTTGACAGTCGTCCAGGTGTGACGTCGTCATCCTTTTTGTCAGTCACAGTTAGCGCCTGAATGGAATGCCAATCCAATTGTATTTTTCGGTTCCATTCACGTCCCAATAATGGTGGTCCTCTATCTTGTAGTATATATAGATACAGTTTCTGTGTTTCCTTGCCGTTGTATTTAACTGGCACCCTTATTTTTCCTCTGGGGTAGACTTTTTGCCCCGTGTATGTCTTCAATACAATGGACATGTCCTTCAAGGGTATGTGTGAGAATAGCCGCTCATAGTCTCGCCGATTCATGACAGTTAGGGCTGATCCTGTATCCAATTCCATCTTTACTTGGGACCCTGCTATCATGAGGGTGACCCAAATGGTTCGGTGATCCTCCTTTGCGATCATGTTGTGTAACTTCAGACAACTTAGTCTCCTGCTCCCGGAGTCATTATCACTCTCCTGATCTTCCGAACTACTGTCTGTCATTTTTTTTACTTTCTTGTACTTTTCCTTAGTAGTTCTTGTAGTGTTGGTTTTCTTTCCCAACCTGCAGACTCTTGCTATATGTCCCATTTTCCCACATTGCCTGCATACTTTGTCCTTAAACCAGCAGTCCTTCTGATCATGGGTTGTTCTGCCGCAGCGATAGCACTTTTCTGCTCCATACGCCATTTCGTTAGCGCTGTATTCTTGTGGTTTCTGTTGTATTTCCGCAGTTCCCCATGCTGCTGCTTCGTAGGATACTGCCACGCTGAAAGCCTGTTCTAGCATCAGGTCCTTTTCCGAAAGTAGTCGTTTCTGGGTTCCTTCACTCTGGAGCCCGCAGACAAACTTATCCCGTAAGGTGTCTGCCAGTCCTGCTCCGAACTGGCAGTGCTTCGATAACTTGCGTAGTTCCGTAAGATAGTCAGCATTGTTCTCATCTTTGTGCTGGTTTCTTTTATGGAACTTGAATCTTTCTGCTATCAGCAGCGGTGTAGGGTTTAGGTGATCCTGTAAGATATTAACAATCTCTTCAAAACTTTTCTCCATTGGTTTAGCTGGGGTAATTAAATTCCGCAATAGGCCGGACGTTCTCGCGCCCATCAAATTTAATAATACCGACGCCTTCTTTCCATCGGCCACCTCATTGGCATTGCAGTACACTTCAATTCTTTCCACATACGTGGTCCAGTCTTCTACCTCGTTGTCGAAAGCAGTGATACTGCCACTCTTCGGCATCTTGGGTGATTTTAAATGGCGCCTCCCACGCTTTTTCTTCTTCCCCAATGGAATAAAATGGCGCCTCCCGCGCTTTTCCTTCTTCCCCTTGCTGCCACGCTGCTCCTAGCGTTCTACAGGGTAATGGCGGTGATCCGCAGCTTCAACGCGTCTCACTTTTCCTTCCCCTCATTTTATTTTCTCTACGCTGCCGGTTCTTGAGCACCGACCGCGCCCTGTGCGCTCCACCCTCCCTCTCTCTCTTTCCTCCCGACGACGCTGCACGGCCCCTTTGCAGAGCCGCTCGATCGAGCTCGAGCCCGCCGCAGTCCGGAAGGGTCAGCGCACTACCTGCTACCAGCACGATTTGCTGGAACACCTTGACTGGGGAGCCAAGCCCAGCTCTCCACAGCCTCTCCTGCAATTCTCCGAACACCGATGGAGCCTTGGGCGGTCGCCCGCGGTCGACGCCCGTTGCTCTGACTTCGACCTCCAAGAAGCTTCTTCTCAGGGAAAGATCCCCGTGAGGTGATGCAGTACTGCAGGTGAGTTCGAACCTGCTCGTCGCCAGTGTAGTGTCCGAGTATCAATAATACACGGACTGCAGGAGAACAATAAAACAGGTATTTACTGAACAGAGGGTAAACTTAAGACTGACGTACAGAAGCCTGCTATGGCTTTTTATACAGGTGTGGTCACTGCCGGTACTGCAGTATAAAATCAGTTCTTCTCTTAAAGGTACATACACAACAGGACAGTGTAGAGGAGGCTTTACCCTGTATCTAACCTGTGCTGTACCTGCCCTGGGAGTGTTTGATGGGACAGTGTAGAGGCAGCTTTACTCTGTATCTAACCCGTGCTGTACCTGCCCTGGGAGTGTTTGATGGGACAGTGTAGAGGGAGCTTTACTCTGTATCTAACCCGTGCTGTACCTGCCCTGGGAGTGTTTGATGGGACAGTGTAGAGGGAGCTTTACTCTGTATCTAACCCGTGCTGTACCTGCCCTGGGAGTGTTTGATGGGACTGTGTAGAGGGAGCTTTACTCTGTATCTAACTCGTGCTGTACCTGCTCTGGGAGTGTTTGATGGGACAGTGTAGAGGGAGCTTTACTCTGTATCTAACCTGTGTTGTACCTGCCCTGGGAGTGTTTGATGGGACAGTGTAGAGGGAGCTTTACTCTATCTAACCCGTGCTGTACCTGCCCTGGGAGTGTTTGATGGGGACAGTGTAGAGGGAGCTTTACTCTGTATCTAACCCGTGCTGTACCTGCCCTGGGAGTGTTTGATGGGACAGTGTAGAGGGAGCTTTACTCTGTATCTAACCCGTGCTGTACCTGCCCTGGGAGTGTTTGATGGGACAGTGTAGAGGGAGCTTTACTCTTTATCTAACCCGTGCTGTACCTGCCCTGGGAGTGTTTGATGGGACTGTGTAGAGGGAGCTTTACTCTGTATCTAACCCCGTGATAAGGGTGTGTTGGATGGGACAGTGCGTGTCAAAGTCTCCAATATCTTCTGACGCAGAAGAAAGTTTTGCCAGGAAACAATAGGATTCAGCTGATTAGGAGTGAGATATTAATTTATTGACACAAAGCTGTTGGATCACATTTCAAAAGGAGATATCTAATCTCACCTTATCATCAGACCATCTCTTCACTGTAGGGGCATTCCATTTCTAGTTTGTGGAGATTCCTTCATCTGGTTCCATTGTGACATTGTTCCTTGGCGATTTAATTATAACCCATGCCGTCTACCTCCTGTTGCTTGGCTTTGTGAGGCCCTGTCTGTGTAAAAGATCCCATGTAGAATAGCAGAGGAGTTCTCCCCGCTGTCCAGGGCCGACATTCTTCCTTCAACCTGCACCACCGAAAGAAGCCACTGATTCTAACCGGTCAGTCATCTCAATTACTCCTTGTCATCCTACTGCGCGCAAAGGCAAATGACATGTTGGCCTTTATTGCAAGGGGGTTGGAGTATAAGAGTGAGGAAGTCTTGCTACAATTGTACAGGGCCTTGGTGAGACCACACCTGGAGTACGGTGCACAGTTTTGGTCTCCTTATCTGAGGAAGGATGTACTTGCCATAGAGGGAGTGCAACGAAGGTTCACCAGACTGATTCCTGGGATGGGGTGAGTGTCCTATGAGAGATTGAGTAGACTAGGCCTATATTCTCTAGAGTTTAGAAGAATGAAAGGTGATCTCATTGAAACATACAAAATTCTTACATACAAAATGCTCACGATGCGGTCTCCTCTACATTGGGGAGGCCAAACGCAGATTGGGTGACCGCTTTGCGGAACACCTCCGTTCAGTCCGTAAGGGTGACCCCGAGCTTCCGGTCGCCTGTCATTTCAATTCACCATTCCACTCCCACTCGGACCTCACCGTCCTTGGCCTCTTGTACTGTTCCACGGAAGCTCAACGTAAACTCGAGGAACAGCACCTCATCTTCCGATTAGGCAGTCTGCAGCCTTCCGGTCTCAATATCGAGTTCAACAATTTCAGATCATAACCTCGGCCCCTATTTCATTTTCACTTATATTTTTCCACTCCTTTCCTTTCCCCCCCCGCCCTTTCCTTTTGTTTCTCTCTCACACCTGGCAGCTATCTTTTGCCCTGCCAGTACACTTTACACCTAATCCCAGCCTATTACCATCTCGTCCAGCTTCTAATCTCTTTTACTTCTTTTGGTTCTTTTATTCTTTTGTCCGATCGCAGCCCTGCCTTCGATCTAGTTCCTTTTCTCTCCAGTTTTGAAGAAGGGTCAAACCCGAAACGTCAACTCAAATTTCTCTCCACGGATGTTGCCTGACTTGCTGAGTTTTTCCAGCATTTTCTGTTGTTATTTAAAATTCTTACAGGGATTGACAGGGTAGATGCTGAGAGGCTGTTTCCCCCTGGCTGGAGAGTCTAGAACCAGGGGTCACAGTCTCAGGATAAGGGGTCGGCCATTTAGGACTGAGATGAGGAGGAATTTCTTCACTCAGAGGGCGGTGAATCTTTGGAATTCTCTGCCCCAGAGGGCTGTGGAGGCTCAGTCGTTGAGTATATTCAAGGCCGAGATCGATAGATTTTTGGATATTAAGGGAATCGAGGGATCGGGCGGGAAAGTGGAGTTGAGGTCGATGATCAGCCATGATCTTATTGAATGGCGGAGCAGGCTCGAGGGGCCGTGTGGCCGACTCCTGCTCCTAATTCTTATGTTCTTAAAATGGCGCCCACCCTTGCCCGCCTAACAGCAACCACAGGTCATGAGAGTAACTCATTGGCTGTGGAGAGTTTAGGGACATCTGAGGATGTGAAAGGCGCTATGTAAATGTACGGTCTTCTGGTCCAGACTGAGCAGGGCCAGCCCTTAAAAAAAATTGCTACAGCCCCTTTCACCACCTCAGGACGTCCCAAAGCGCTTTACAGCCAATGAAGTACTTTTTTTGAAGTGTGGTCACTGTTGTAAAGTGGGAAACGCGGCAGCCTATTTGCGCACAGCAAGCTCCCACAAACAGCAATGTGATAATGACCAGATCATCTGTTTTTAGTGATGTTGATTGAGGGATAAATATTGGCCCCAGGACACCGGGGAGAACTCCCCCCTGCTCTTCTTCCAATAGTGGCCGTGGGATCTTTTACGTCCACCTGAGAGGGCAGACGGGGCCTCGGTTTAACGTCTCATCCGAAAGACGGCACCTCCGACAGTGCGGCGCTCCCTCAGTACCACCCCTCCGACAGTGCGGCGCTCCCTCAGTACCGCCCCTCCAACAGTGCGACGCTCCCTCAGTACTGCCCCTCCGACAGTGCGGCGCTCCCTCAGTACCGCCCCTCCGACAGTGCGGCGCTCCCTCAGTACTGCCCCTCCGACAGTGCGGCGCTCCCTCAGTACTGCCCCTCCGACAGTGCGGTGCTCCCTCAGTGCTGCCCCTCCGACAGTGCGGCGCTCCCTCAGTACTGCCCCTCCGACAGTGCGGCGCTCCCTCAGTACTGTCCCTCCGACTGTGCGGCGCTCCCTCATTACTGCCCCTCCGACAGTGCGGCGCTCCCTCAGTACTGCCCCTCCGACAGTGCGGCGCTCCCTCAGTACTGCCCCTCCGACAGTGTGGCGCTCCCTCAGTACTGCCCCTGGACAGTGCGGCGCTCCCTCAGTACTGCCCCTCCGACAGTGCGGCGCTCCCTCAGTACTGCCCCTCCGACAGTGCGGCGCTCCCTCAGTACTGCCCCTCCGACAGTGCGGCGCTCCCTCAGTACCGCCCCTCCGACAGTGCGGCGCTCCCTCAGTACTGCCCCTCCGACAGTGCGGTGCTCCCTCAGTACCACCCCTCCGACAGTGCGGCGCTCCCTCAGTACCGCCCCTCCAACAGTGCGACGCTCCCTCAGTACTGCCCCTCCGACAGTGCGGCGCTCCCTCAGTACCGCCCCTCCGACAGTGCGGCGCTCCCTCAGTACTGCCCCTCCGACAGTGCGGCGCTCCCTCAGTACTGCCCCTCCGACAGTGCGGTGCTCCCTCAGTGCTGCCCCTCCGACAGTGCGGCGCTCCCTCAGTACTGCCCCTCCGACAGTGCGGTGCTCCCTCATTACTGCCCCTCCGACAGTGCGGCGCTCCCTCAGTACTGCCCCTCCGACAGTGCGGCGCTCCCTCAGTACTGCCCCTCCGACAGTGTGGCGCTCCCTCAGTACTGCCCCTGGACAGTGCGGCGCTCCCTCAGTACTGCCCCTCCGACAGTGCGGCGCTCCCTCAGTACTGCCCCTCCGACAGTGCGGCGCTCCCTCAGTACTGCCCCTCCGACAGTGCGGTGCTCCCTCAGTGCTGCCCCTCCGACAGTGCGGCGCTCCCTCAGTACTGCCCCTCCGACAGTGCGGCGCTCCCTCAGTACTGTCCCTCCGACAGTGCGGCGCTCCCTCATTACTGCCCCTCCGACAGTGCGGCGCTCCCTCAGTACTGCCCCTCCGACAGTGCGGCGCTCCCTCAGTACTGCCCCTCCGACAGTGTGGCGCTCCCTCAGTACTGCCCCTGGACAGTGCGGCGCTCCCTCAGTACTGCCCCTCCGACAGTGCGGCGCTCCCTCAGTACTGCCCCTCCGACAGTGCGGCGCTCCCTCAGTACTGCCCCTCCGACAGTGCGGCGCTCCCTCAGTACCGCCCCTCCGACAGTGCGGCGCTCCCTCAGTACTGCCCCTCCGACAGTGCGGTGCTCCCTCAGTACCACCCCTCCGACAGTGCGGCGCTCCCTCAGTACCGCCCCTCCAACAGTGCGACGCTCCCTCAGTACTGCCCCTCCGACAGTGCGGCGCTCCCTCAGTACCGCCCCTCCGACAGTGCGGCGCTCCCTCAGTACTGCCCCTCCGACAGTGCGGCGCTCCCTCAGTACTGCCCCTCCGACAGTGCGGTGCTCCCTCATTGCTGCCCCTCCGACAGTGCGGCGCTCCCTCAGTACTGCCCCTCCGACAGTGCGGTGCTCCCTCATTACTGCCCCTCCGACAGTGCGGCGCTCCCTCAGTACTGCCCCTCCGACAGTGCGGCGCTCCCTCAGTACTGCCCCTCCGACAGTGTGGCGCTCCCTCAGTACTGCCCCTGGACAGTGCGGCGCTCCCTCAGTACTGCCCCTCCGACAGTGCGGCGCTCCCTCAGTACTGCCCCTCCGACAGTGCGGCGCTCCCTCAGTGCTGCCCCTCCGACAGTGCAGCGCTCCCTCAGTACTGCCCCTCCGACAGTGCGGCGCTCCCTCAGTACCGCCCCTCCGACAGTGCGGCGCTCCCTCAGTACCGCCCCTCCGACAGTGCGGCGCTCCCTCACTGCCGCCCCTCCGGCAGTGTGGCGCTCCCTCAGTACCGCCCCTCCGACAGTGCGGCGCTCCCTCAGTACCGCCCCTCCGACAGTGCGGCGCTCCCCCAGTACCTCACTGGGAGTGTTGCCCTGGATTTCTTGCTCTGTCCCCGCACCGGTTCCTCCGTCAAACCTCGGCCAGATTAAACCGCCATCGAATGACGTGACTGGCTGTGTCAGGACATGAAGAGAACACGGGGGAACATTTGATTAACTGCTGAGAAAAAAAACCACAGACGGCTGCAGCGAATTTCTCAGACGCTCCTGCAGGTCGAAGCAATTATAGATGTTAACATTTACCAAAACAACAGCAAACTGGAGGAGCGAGAAGGTGTAAGATAAAAAAAAATACCATAATTTCTATCTCCCTGGGGCCTCCATACCAGACAATTAGAGAGAATCCAGGGACTGTAACTTCAAAGGCCTAGACATTCAATGAATATATTGTGTTATTCAGTGCTTGGAGATGCGAGGAGCCCACCAGCATAGCTCAGACGCGAAGCCTTGCCCCCAATTCGTCATCTATGTTCCAAATTAATTTCTCACGCCCTCATCAACAAGTGCTACCATTTTTTTTTCGTGCCTTAATAAGCCTCTCAGGAAGGCCTGCCCTGCAATACACACGCAACACTCCCTGGGAGTCCTTCAAAGAGTGTCGAGGGATCTTGTACATGACAGGGCAGACAGGGCCTCGGTATAAAATCTGTGTCTGACCCGTGCTGTCCCTGCCCTGGGAGTGTTTGATGGGACAGTGTAGAGGGAGCTTTACTCTGTATCTAACCCGTGCTGTACCTGCCCTGGGATTGTTTGATGGGACAGTGTAGAGGGAGCTTTACTCTGTATCTAACCCGTGCTGTACCTGGCCTGGGAGTGTTTGATGGGACAGTGTAGAGGGAGCTTTACTCTGTATCTAACCCGTGCTGTACCTGGCCTGGGAGTGTTTGATGGGACAGTGTAGAGGGAGCTTTACTCTGTATCTAACCCGTGCTGTACCTGCCCTGGGAGTGTTTGATGGGGACAGTGTAGAGGGAGCTTTACTCTGTATCTAACCCGTGCTGTACCTGCCCTGGGATTGTTTGATGGGACAGTGTAGAGGGAGCTTTACTCTGTATCTAACCCGTGCTGTACCTGGCCTGGGAGTGTTTGATGGGACAGTGTAGAGGGAGCTTTACTCTGTATCTAACCCGTGCTGTACCTGCCCTGGGAGTGTTTGATGGGACAGTGTAGAGGGAGCTTTACGCTGTATCTAACCCGTGCTGTACCTGGCCTGGGAGTGTTTGATGGGACAGTGTAGAGGGAGCTTTACTCTGTATCTAACCCGTGCTGTACCTGGCCTGGGAGTGTTTGATGGGACAGTGTAGAGGGAGCTTTACTCTGTATCTAACCCGTGCTGTACCTGCCCTGGTAGTGTTTGATGGGGACAGTGCAGAGGGAGCTTCACTCTGTATCTAACCCGTGCTGTACCTGCCCTGGGAGTGTTTGATGGGACAGTGTAGAGGGAGCTTTACTCTGTATCTAACCCGTGCTGTACCTGCCCTGGGAGTGTTTGATGGGACAGTGTAGAGGGAGCTTTACTCTGTATCTAACCCGTGCTGCACCTGCCCTGGGAGTGATTGATGGGACAGTGTAGAGGGAGCTTTACTCTGTATCTAACCCATGCTGTACCTGCCCTGGGAGTGTTTGATGGGACAGTGTAGAGGGAGCTTTACTCTGTATCTAACCCGTGCTGTACCTGCCCTGGGAGTGTTTGAATGGACAGTGTAGAGGGAGCTTTACTCTGTATCTAACCCGTGCTGTACCTGCCCTGGGAGTGTTTGACGGGACAGTGTAGAGGGAGCTTTACTCTGTATCTAACCCCGTGCTGTACCTGCCCTGGGAGTGTTTGATGGGACAGTGTAGAGGGAGCTTTACTCTGTATCTAACCCGTGCTGTACCTGCCCTGGGAGTGTTTGACGGGACAGTGCAAAGGGAGCTTTACTCTGTATCTAACCCGTGCTGTACCTGCCCTGGGAGTGTTTGATGGGACAGTGTAGAGGGAGCTTTACTCTGTATCTAACCCGTGCTGTACCTGCCCTGGGAGTGTTTGATGGGACAGTGTAGAGGGAGCTTTACTCTGTATCTAACCCGTGCTGTACCTGCCCTGGGAGTGTTTGACGGGACAGTGTAGAGGGAGCTTTACTCTGTATCTAACCCCGTGCTGTACCTGCCCTGGGAGTGTTTGATGGGACAGTGTAGAGGGAGCTTTACTCTGTATCTAACCCGTGCTGTACCTGCCCTGGGAGTGTTCGAATGGACAGTGTAGAGGGAGCTTTACTCTGTATCTAAACCGTGCTGTACCTGCCCTGGGAGTGTTTGATGGGACAGTGTAGAGGGAGCTTTACTCTGTATCTAACCCGTGCTGTACCTGCCCTGGGAGTGTTTGAATGGACAGTGTAGAGGGAGCTTCACTCTGTATCTAACCCGTGCTGTACCTGCCCTAGGAGTGCTTGATAGGACAGTGTAGAGGGAGCTTTACTCTGTATCTAACCCATGCTTTACCTGCCCTGGGAGTGTTTGACGGGACAGTGTAGAGGGAGCTTTACTCTGTATCTAACCCGTGATGTACCTGCCCTGGGAGTGTTTGACGGGACAGTGCAGAGGGAGCTTTCCTCTGTATCTAACCCGTGCTGTACCTGCCCTGGGAGTGTTTGATGGGGACAGTGTAGAGGGAGCTTTACTCTGTATCTAACCCGTGCTGTACCTGCCCTGGGAGTGTTTGATGGGACAGTGTAGAGGGAGCTTTACTGTGTATCTAACCTGTGCTGTGCCTGCCCTGGGAGTGTTTGATGGGGACAGTGTAGAGGGAGCTTTACTCTGTATCTAAGCCGTGCCGTACCTGCCCTGGGAGTGTTTGACGGGACAGTGTAGAGGGAGCTTTACACTGTATCTAACTCGTGCTGTACCTGCCCTGGGAGTGTTTGATGGGACAGTGCAGAGGGAGCTTTACTCTGTATCTAACCAGTGCTGTACCTGCCCTGGGAGTGTTTGATGGGGACAGTGCAGAGGGAGCTTTACTCTGTATCTAACCCGTGCTGTACCTGCCCTGGGAGTGTTTGATAGGGCAGTGTAGAGGGAGCTTTACTCTGTATCTAACCCATGCTGTACCTGCCCTGGGAGTGTTTGATGGGACAGTGTAGAGGGAGCTTTACTCTGTATCTAACCCATGCTGTACCTGCCCTGGGAGTGTTTGACGGGACAGTGTAGAGGGAGCTTTACTCTGTATCTAACCCGTGCTGTACCTGCCCTGGGAGTGTTTGATGGGACAGTGCAGAGGGAGCTTTACTCTGTATCTAACCCGTGCTGTACCTGCCCTGGGAGTGCTTGATGGGACAGTGTAGAGGGAGCTTTACTCTGTATCTAACCCATGCTGTACCTGCCCTGGGAGTGTTTGACGGGACAGTGTAGAGGGAGCTTTACTCTGTATCTAACCCGTGCTGTACCTGCCCTGGGAGTGTTTGACGGGACAGTGCAGAGGGAGCTTTACTCTGTATCTAACCCGTGCTGTACTTGCCCTGGGAGTGTTTGATGGGGACAGTGTAGAGGGAGCTTTACTCTGTATCTAACCCGTGCTGTACCTGTCCTGGGAGTGTTTGATGGGACAGTGTAGAGGGAGCTTTACTCTGTATCTAACCCATGCTGTACCTGCCCTGGGAGCGTTTGACGGGACAGTGTAGAGGGAGCTTTACTCTGTATCTAACCCGTGCTGTACCTGCCCTGGGAGTGTTTGATGGGATAGTGCAGAGGGAGCTTTACTCTGTATCTAACCCGTGCTGTACCTGCCCTGAGAGTGTTTGATGGGGACAGTGTAGAGGGAGCTTTACTCTGTATCTAACCCCGTGCTGCACCTGCCCTGGGAGTGTTTGATGGGATAGTGTAAAGGGAGCTTTACTCTGTATCTCACCCGTGCTGTACCTGCCCTGGGAGTGTTTGATTGGACAGTGTAGAGGGAGCTTTACTCTGTATCTAACCCGTGCTGTACCTGCCCTGAGAGTGTTTGATGGGGACAGTGTAGAGGGAGCTTTACTCTGTATCTAACCCCGTGCTGCACCTGCCCTGGGAGTGTTTGATGGGACAGTGTAAAGGGAGCTTTACTCTGTATCTAACCCATGCTGTACCTGCCCTGGGAGTGTTTGATGGGACAGTGTAGAGGGAGCTTTACTCTGTATCTAACCCATGCTGTACCTGCCCTGGGAGTGTTTGACGGGACAGTGTAGAGGGAGCTTTACTCTGTATCTAACCCGTGCTGTACCTGCCCTGGGAGTGTTTGATGGGACAGTGCAGAGGGAGCTTTACTCTGTATCTAACCCGTGCTGTACCTGCCCTGGGAGTGCTTGATGGGACAGTGTAGAGGGAGCTTTACTCTGTATCTAACCCATGCTGTACCTGCCCTGGGAGTGTTTGACGGGACAGTGTAGAGGGAGCTTTACTCTGTATCTAACCCGTGCTGTACCTGCCCTGGGAGTGTTTGACGGGACAGTGCAGAGGGAGCTTTACTCTGTATCTAACCCGTGCTGTACTTGCCCTGGGAGTGTTTGATGGGGACAGTGTAGAGGGAGCTTTACTCTGTATCTAACCCGTGCTGTACCTGTCCTGGGAGTGTTTGATGGGACAGTGTAGAGGGAGCTTTACTCTGTATCTAACCCATGCTGTACCTGCCCTGGGAGCGTTTGACGGGACAGTGTAGAGGGAGCTTTACTCTGTATCTAACCCGTGCTGTACCTGCCCTGGGAGTGTTTGATGGGATAGTGCAGAGGGAGCTTTACTCTGTATCTAACCCGTGCTGTACCTGCCCTGAGAGTGTTTGATGGGGACAGTGTAGAGGGAGCTTTACTCTGTATCTAACCCCGTGCTGCACCTGCCCTGGGAGTGTTTGATGGGACAGTGTAAAGGGAGCTTTACTCTGTATCTCACCCGTGCTGTACCTGCCCTGGGAGTGTTTGATTGGACAGTGTAGAGGGAGCTTTACTCTGTATCTAACCCGTGCTGTACCTGCCCTGAGAGTGTTTGATGGGGACAGTGTAGAGGGAGCTTTACTCTGTATCTAACCCCGTGCTGCACCTGCCCTGGGAGTGTTTGATGGGACAGTGTAAAGGGAGCTTTACTCTGTATCTAACCCGTGCTGTACCTGCCCTGGGAGTGTTTGATGGGACAGTGTAAAGGGAGCTTTACTCTGTATCTAACCCGTGCTGTACCTGCACTGGGTGTGTCTGATGGGACACTGTGGAGGGAGATTTACTCTGTATCTAACCCCTGCTATACCTGCCCTGAGACTGTTTGACGGGACAGTGTAGAGGGACCTTTACTCTGTATCTAACCCGTGCTATACCTGCCCTGGGAGTGTTTGACGAGACAGTGTAGAGGGAGCTTTACTCTGTATCTAACCCGTGCTATACCTGCCTGGGAGTGTTTGACGGGACAGTGTAGAGGGAGCTTTACTCTATATCTAACCCGTGCTGTACCTGCCCTGGGAGTGTTTGATGAGACAGTGTAGAGGGAGCTTTACTCTGTATCTAACCTGTGCTGTACCTGCCCTGGGAGTGTTTGATGGGACAGTGTAGAGGGAACTTTCCTCTGTATCTAACCCGTGCTGTACCTGCACTGGGTGTGTTTGATGGGACAATGTAGAGGGAGCTTTATTCTATATCTAACCCGTGCTGTACCTGCCCTGGGAGTGTTTGATGGGACAGTGTCGAGGGAGCTTTACTCTGTATCTAACCTGTGCTGTACCTGCCCTGGGAGTGTTTGACGGGACAGTGTAGAGGGAGCTTTACTCTGTATCTAACCCGTGCTGTACCTGCCCTGGGAGTGTTTGATGGGACAGTGTAGAGTGAGCTTTACTCTGTATCTAACCCGTGCTGTACCTGCCCTGGGAGTGTTTGACGGGACAGTGTAGAGGGAGCTTTACTCTGTATCTAACCCGTGCTATACCAGCCCTGCGAGTGTTTGATGGGGACAGTGTAGAGGGAGCTTTACTCTGTATGTAACCCGTGCTGTACCTGCCCTGGGAGTGTTTGACGGGACAGTGTAGAGGGAGCTTTACTCTGTATCTAACCCGTGCTGTACCTGCCCTGGGAGTGTTTGACGGGACAGTGCAGAGGGAGCTTTACTCTGTATCTAACCCGTGCTGTACCTGCCCTGGGAGTGTTTGACGGGACAGTGTAGAGGGAGCTTTACTCTGTATCTAACCCGTGCTGTACCTGCCCTAGGAGTGTTTGATGGGACAGTGTAGAGGGAGCTTTACTCTGTATCTAACCCGTGCTGTACCTGCCCTGGGAGTGTTTGAAGCCAAAATGGGAACAATTCCGCTCCCCAGCTCAGAACTCCCTCACCTTGAGGAGCACAAAGAACTCATCTTACCAGAAGCAGGTTCAGGAGAGAGGATTATCGAACAAAATTTGACACCGAGCCACGTAAGGAGATATTAGGGACAGGTGACCATAAGCTTGGTCAGTGAGGTCGGTTTTAAGGAGCGTCTTAAAGGAGGAGAGAGAGGCGGAGAGGTTTAGGGAGGGAATTCCAGAGCTCGGGGCCCAGGCGGCTGAAGGCACGGCCGCCAATGGTGGAGCGATGGAAATCGGGGGGATGTTCAAGAGGCCGGAATTGGAGGACATTCTAGTACATCTGCGGCCTTCACTGAGGTCAGACCGTTGTGCACAAGGAGTTTGACAAAATACAATGAATCACAAAAGAAGTCAGCGATCGTTATATTTAAACTTAATTAGCGGTGTGAAGGTTATAATTATAGGGGGACTGTTTATCTTTCGAGTTTGCTTTATGGATTGTGAGAAAGTAGTTTGGTCTCAGACATTCTCCCATTGCAGGAGTGCAGCCGTTGACAGATACATTCGTCACCTTGGTTATGTTGGTAGCACTCTCACTTCTGACTGAAAAGGTTGTGGGTTCGCGTCCCGCGCCAGAGACTTGAGCACAAAATCTAGGCCGACACGCCCAGTGCCAGTACTGAGGGAGCGCCGCACTGTCGGAGGGGCAGTACTGAGGGAGCGCCGCACTGTCGGAGGGGCAGTACTGAGGGAACGCCGCACTGTCGGAGGGGCAGTACTGAGGGAGCGCCGCACTGTCGGAGGGGCAGTACTGAGGCAGCGCCGCACTGTCGGAGGGGCAGTACTGAGGGAGCGCCGCACTGTCGGAGGGGCATTACTGAGGGAGCGCCGCACTGTCGGAGGGGCAGTACTGAGGGAGTGCCGCACTGTCGGAGGGGCAGTACTGAGGGAGCGCCGCACTGTCGGAGGGGCGGTACTGAGGGAGCGCTGCACTGTCGGAGGGGCAGTACTGAGGGAGCGCCGCATTGTCGGAGGGGCGGTACTGAGGGAGCGACGCACTGTCGGACGGGCAGTACAGAGGGAGCGCCGCACTGTCGGAGGGGCGGTACTGAGGGAGCGCCGCACTGTCGGAGGGGCAGTACTGAGGGAGTGCCGCTCTGTCGGAGGGGCAGTACTGAGGGAACGCCGCACTGTCGGAGGGGCAGTACTGAGGGAGCGCCGCACTGTCGGAGGGGCAGTACTGAGGGAGCGCCGCACTGTCGGAGGGGCAGTACTGAGGGAGCGCCGCACTGTCGGAGGGGCAGTACTGAGGGAGCGCCGCACTGTCGGAGGGGCAGTACTGAGGGAGTGCCGCACTGTCAGAGGGGCAGTACTGAGGGAGCGCCGCACTGTCGGAGGGGCGGTACTGAGGGAGCGCTGCACTGTCGGGGGGGCAGTATTGAGGGAGCGCCGCATTGTCGGAGGGGCGGTACTGAGGGAGCGACGCACTGTCGGAGGGGCTGTACAGAGGGAGCGCCGCACTGTCGGAGGGGCTGTACTGAGGGAGCGCCGCACTGTCGGAGGGGCGGTACTGAGGGAGCGACGCACTGTCGGAGGGGCGGTACTGAGGGAGTGCCGCACTGTCGGAGGGGCAGTACTGAGGGAGTGCCGCACTGTCGGAGGGGCAGTACTGAGGGAGCGCCGCACTGTCGGAGGGGCGGTACTGAGGGAGCGCCGCACTGTCAGAGGGTCAGTACTGAGGGAGTGCCGCACTGTCGGAGGGGCGGTACTGAGGGAGCGCCGCACTGTCGGAGGGGCAGTACTGAGGGAGCGCCACACTGTCGGAGGGGCAGTACTGAGGGAGCACCGCACTGCCGGAGGGGCGGTACTGAGGGATCACCGCACTGTCAGAGGGGCAGTACTGAGGGAGTGCCGCACTGTCGGAGGGGCAGTACTGAGGGAGCGCCACACTGTTGGAGGGGCAGTACTGAGGGAGCACCGCACTGCCGGAGGGGCGGTACTGAGGGATCACCGCACTGTCAGAGGGGCAGTACTGAGGGAGCGTCGCACTGTCGGAGGGGCGGTACTGAGGGAACGCCGCACTGTCGGAGGGGCAGTACTGAGGGAGGGCCACACTGTCGGAGGGGCGGTACTGAGGGAGCGCTGCACTGTTGGAGGGGCAGTACTGAGGGAGTGCCGCACTGTCGGAGGGGCGGTACTGAGGGAGCGCCGCACTGTCGGAGGGGCAGTACTGAGGGAGCGCTGCACTGTTGGAGGGGCAGTACTGAGCGAGTGCCGCACTGTCGGAGGGGCGGTACTGAGGGAGCGCTGCACTGTCGGAGGGACAGTACTGAGGGAGCGCCGCACTGCCGGAGGGGCGGTACTGAGGGAGCGCCGCACTGTCGGAGGGGCAGTACTGAGGGAGCGCCGCACTGTCGGAGGGGCGGTACTGAGGGAGCGCCGCACTGTCGGAGGGGCCGTCTTTCGGATGAGACGTTAAACCGAGGCCCCGTCTGCCCTCTCGGGTGGACGTAAAAGATGCCGTGGCCACTATTTGAAGAAGAGCAGGGGGGTGTTCTTCCTGGGGCCCAATATTTTTCCCTCAACCAACCTCACTAAAAAACAGATGATCTGGTCATTATCACAGTGCTGTTTGTGGGAGCTTGCTGTGCGCAAATTGGCTGCCGCGTTTCCTACATTACAACAGTGACCACACTTCAAAAAGTACTTCATTGGCTGTAAAACGCGTTGGGACGTCCTGAGGTGTTGAAAGGCGCTATAGAAATGCAGGTTGTTGCATATTAATGAGCGTCGAGCAGTACAAAATAGACATCAACAGGCAAAGAATGTGTTTGATGAGGGCTTTCAGTCCTGCGATCGTTCTCCGAGCATACTTGGAATACCTGAATATCTTTACCCCTCTCCCCAGGGAGATGTTCAATTGACTCCCATCAAAGCAACCTTAATAAGAAGCATGAAGCGCGGCACGGCGCTGGGGAAAGGCTTCCCTTTCAAATCAAACGAGGTGAAGTTGGGTGTGAGTGAGAAGGAAGAGTCTGCTCTGCAAGGACGTCTAATTAATATGTTGTGCATGTTTAATTAGTGATTACAGGCCAGGTGGCCAATCTTCCTCCTTTACTTCACAACCCCAGAGGACTTCAAAAGCAGAAGACAGGAACCACATGAAAGTCCTGACAGCAGAAAGAGCGTAAAGTTACAAAGAACTTTCTTCAAAAGTCTCCACAGAATGGTAACAGGGAGTGTTGTGTCTCAGTTCTGGGCACCGCACTTTAGGAAGGATGTCGAGGCCTTGGAGGGGGCGCGGAGGAGGTTTACCAGGATGGTTCCAGGGGATGAGGGACTTCAGTGATGTGGAGAGACTGGAGAAGCTGAGATTGTTCTCCTTAGAGCAGAGCAGGTTAAGGGGAGATTTAATCGAGTTGTTCAAAATCATGAGGGGTTTTGATCGAGTAGATCGGGGAAACTGTTTCCAGTGGGCAGGAGGGTCGGTAACCAGAGGACACAGATTGAAGATAATCGGCAAAAGGACCAGAGGGGGAGATGAGGAGAATGTTTTTTACGCAGCGAGTTGTTGTGATCTGGAACGCGCTGCCTGAAAGGGCGGTGGAAGCAGATTCAACAGTGACTTTCAAAAGGGGAATTGGAGAAATACTTGAAGGGGAAAAATTCACAGGGCTGTGGGGAAAGAGCAGGGGGGAGTGGGACTAATTGGAGAGCTCGTTCAAAGAGCCGGCACAGGCACGATGGGCCGAATGGCCTCCTCCTGTGCTGTAGGATTCTAGGAAGATCATGACCCAATCTTGATTAGTGTAGGGTGGATAAAGAGTGTAATCATTTTCACTATTAACCCCAATCTCTTGTCCCTTCCAGCACCATTAGATCAGACACGTGTCTGAGATCCAAGGGGAGAGGAGAATACAAGAGGAGTCTGTCCAGTGGGGTGGCGAATACTCGGAGCGAAAGGACTTGTGTTTATCAACCGCCTTTCAGGATCTCAGGACGCCCCAATGAAGCAATTATTGATGTGTGGTCACTGTTGTAATGTGGGAAACGTGGCAGCCAATTTGCGCACAGCAAGCTCCCACAAACAGCAATGTGATAATGACCAGATCATCTGTTTTTGTTATGTTGGTTGAGGGATAAATATTGGCCCCAGGACACAGGGGAGAACTCCCCTGCTCTTCTTCCAATAGTGGCCGTGGGATCTTTTACGTCCACCTTAGAGAGCAGACGGGGCCTCGGTTTAACGTCTCATCCGAAAGACGGCCCCTCCGACAGTGCGGCGCTCCCTCAGTACTGCCCCTCCGACAGTGCGGCGCTCCCTCAGTACTGCCCCTCCGACAGTGCGGCGCTCCCTCAGTACTGCCCCTCTGACAGTGCGGCGCTCCCTCAGTACTGCCCCTCCGACAGTGCGGCGTTCCCTCAGTACGGCCCCTCCGACAGTGCGGCGCTCCCTCAGTACTGCCCCTCCAACAGTGCGGCGCTCCCTCAGTACTGCCCCTCCGACAGTGCGGCGCTCCCTCAGTACCGCCCCTCCGACAGTGCGGCGCTCCCTCAATACCGCTCCTCCGACAGTGCGGCGCTCCCTCAGTACTGCCCCTCCGACAGTGCGGCGCTCCCTCAGTACTGCCCCTCCGACAGTGCGGCGCTCCCTCAGTACTGCCCCTCCGACAGTGCGGCGCTCCCTCAGTACTGCCCCTCCGACAGTGCGGCGCTCCCTCAGTACTGCCCCTCCGACAGTGCGGCGCTCCCTCAGTACTGCCCCTCCGACAGTGCGGCGCTCCCTCAGTACTACCCCTCTGACAGTGTGGCGCTCCCTCAGTAGCGCCCCTCTGACAGTGCGGCGCTCCCTCAGTACCGCCCCTCCGACAGTGCGGTGCTCCCTCAGTACCGCCCCTCCGACAGTGCGGCACTCCCTCAGTACTGCCCCTCCGACAGTGCGGCGCTCCCTCAGTACCGCCCCTCCGACAGTGCGGCGCTCCCTCAGTACCGCCCCTCCGACAATGTGGCGCTCCCTCAGTACTGCCCCTCCGACAGTGCGGTGATCCCTCAGCACTGCCCCTCCGACAGTGCAGCGCTCCCTCAGTACTGCCCCTCAGACAGTGCGGTGCTCCCTCAGTACTGCACCTCCGACAGTGCAGCGCTCCCTCAGTACTGCCCCTCCGACAGTGCGGCGCTCCCTCAGTACTGCCCCTCCGACAGTGCGGCGCTCCCTCAGTACTGCCCGTCCGACAGTGAGGCGCTCCCTCAGTACCGCCCCTCCGACAGTGCGGCGCTCCCTCAGTACCGCCCCTCCGACAGTGCGGCGCTCCCTCAGTACTGCCCCTCCGACAGTGCGGTGCTCCCTCAGTACCGCCCCTCCGACAATGCGGCGCTCCCTCAGTACCGCCCCTCCGACAGTGCGGCGCTCCCTCAGTACTGCCCCTCTGACAGTGCGGCACTCCCTCCGCACCGCCCCTCCGACAGTGCGGCGCTCCCTCAGTACCGCCCCTCCGACAGTGCGGCGCTCCCTCAGTACCGCCCCTCCGACAGTGCGGCGCTCCCTCAGTACCGCCCCTCCGACAGTGCGGCGCTCCCTCAGTACCGCCCCTCCGACAGTGCGGCGCTCCCTCAGTACCGCCCCTCCAACAGTGCGGCGCTCCCTCAGTACTGCCCCTCCGACAGTGCGGCGCTCCCTCAGTACTGCCCCTCCGACAGTGAGGCGTTCCCTCAGTACCGCACCTCCGACAGTGCGGCGCTCCCTCAGTACTGCCCCTCCAACAGTGCGACGCTCCCTCAGTACTGCCCCTCCGACAGTGCGGCGCTCCCTCAGTACCGCCCCTCCGACAGTGCGGCGCTCCCTCAGTACCGCCCCTCCGACAGTGCGGCGCTCCCTCAGTACCGCCCCTCCGACAGTGCGGCGCTCCCTCAGTGCCGCACTAGGAGTGTCGGCCTGGATTATGGGCTCAAGTCTCTGGAGTGCGACTCGAACCCACGACCTTCTGATACAGAGGGGAAAGTGCCACCCACTGAGCCACGGATGATACTCTACTGCCGAGCCTTTATTAATTGGTCCTCTCTACGTACGAATATCAGGAACTGTGAGTCTGCCCCCAGTGTTTATCCAGGCTTTTGCACAGAATGACATCGAATGTACAACACAGAAACAGGCCATTCGGCCCATCTGCTCCGTGCCGGTGTTTATGCTCCACACCAGCCTCCTCCCACCCCTCTTCATCTCACCCCATCACCATATCCCTCTATTCCTTTCTCCCTCATGTGTTTATCCAGCTTCCCCATAAATGCATCTGTGCTCTTCGCCTCAACCACTCCCTGTGGCAGCGAGTTCCACATTCTCACCACTCTCTGGGTAAAGAAGTTTCTCCTGAATTCCCGATTGGATTTATCAGTGACTCTCTTATATTGACGGCCCCTAGTTCTGGTCTCCCCCCACAAGTGGAAACATCTTCTCTACGTCTACCCTATCGAACCCCATCATAATTTTAAAGACCTCGATCAGGTCACCCATCGATTAAGTGAATGGGCAAATGGATTTCAATGTAGGCAAATGTGAGGTCATCCACTTTGGACCTAAAAAGGATAGAACCGGGTACTTTCTAAATGGTGAAGGGCTAAAAACAATGGAGGTCCAAAGAGACTCGGGGGGTCCAGGTACACCGATCATTAAAATGTCACGAACAGGTACAGAAAATAATCAGAAAGGCTAATGGAATGCTGGCCTTTATATCGAGAGGACTGGAATCCAAGGGGGTAGAAGTTATGCTGCAGCTGTACAAAGCCCTGGTCAGACCACACCTGGAGCACTGGGAGCAGTTCTGGGCCCCACACCTTAGGAAGGATAGATTGGCCCTGGAGGGAGGGCAGCGCAGGTTTACCAGAATGATACCCGGACTCCAAGGGTTAAATTACATAGAAACATAGAAACATAGAAGATAGGAGCAGGAGTCGGCCATTCGGCCCCTCGAGCCTGCTCCGCCATTCAATGAGATCATGGCTGATCATCCAAATTCAGTACCCTGTCCCTGCCTTCTCCCCATATCCCTTGATCCCTTTAGCCTTAAGAAATATATCTAACTCCTTCTTGAATATATTTAATGAATTGGCCTCTACTGCCTTCTGTGGTAGAGAATTCCACAGGTTCACCACTCTCTGGGTGAAGAAATTCCTCCTCATCTCATTCCTAAATGGCTTATCCCTTATCCTTAGACTGTGATCCCTGGTTCTGGACTCCCCCGCCATCGGGAACATCCTTCCTGCATCTTACATAAGAAGAACATAAGAAGTAGGAGCAGGAGTAGGCCATACGGCCCCTCGGGCCTGCTCCGCCATTCAATAGGATCATGGCTGATCCGAATCTAGACTCACGTCCACTTCCCTGCCCTCTCCCCATAACCCCCAATTCCCTTAACGGCTAGGAAACTGTCTATCTCCGTTTTAAATTTATTTAATGTCGCAGCTTCCACAGCTCTCTGAGGTAGCAAATTCCATAGATTTACTACCCTCTGAGTGAAGAAGTTTCTCCTCATCTCAGTTTTGAAAGGGCAGCCCCTTATTCTAAGATTATGCCCCCTAGTTCTAGTCTCACCCATCAGTGGAAACATCCTCCCCGCATCCACCCTATCAAGCCCCCTCACAATCTTATATGTTTCGATAAGATCGCCTCTCATTCTTCTGAACTCCAATGAGTAGAGGCCCAACCTACTCAACCTTTCCTCATACGTCAACCCCCTCATCTCCGGAATCAACCGAGTGAACCTTCTCTGAACTGCCTCGAGAGCAAGTATATCTTTTCTTAAATATGGAAACCAAAACTGCACGCAGTATTCCAGGTGTGGCCTCACCAATACCCTGTATAACTGAAGCAAGACTTCCCTGCTTTTATACTCCATCCCCCTTGCAATAAAAGCCAAGATTCCATTGGCCTTCCTGATCACCTGCTGTACCTGCATACTAACCTTCTGTGTTTCATGCACCAGGACCCCCAGATCCCTTTGTACTGTAGCACTTTGCAGTTTCTCTCCATTTAGATAATAACTTGCTCTTTGATTTTTTCTGCCAAAGTGCATAACCTCACACTTTCCAACATTATGTTCCATCTGCCAAATCTCTGCCCACTCACTTCGCCTGTCTATGTCCTTTTGCAGGTTTTTTATGTCCTCCTCACTCACTGCTTTCCCTCCCATCTTTGTATCGTCGGCAAACTTGGATATGTTGCACTTGGTCCCTTCCTCCAAATCGTTAATATAGATTGTAAAGAGTTGGGGTCCCAGCACTGACCCCTGCGGAACACCACTAGTTACTGATTGCCAACCTGAGAATGAACCATTTATCCCAAATCTCTGTTTTCTGTTATATAGCCAATCTTCCACCCATGCCAGTATATTACCCCCAATCCCATGATTTTTTATCTTGTGCAGTAATCTTTTGTGTGGCACCTTGTCAAATGCCTTTTGGAAGTCCAAATACACTACATCCACTGGTTCCCCTTTATCCACCCTGTTTGTTACATCCTCAAAGAATTTGAGCAAATTTGTCAAACATGACTTCCCCTTCATAAAACCATGCTGACTCTGTCCGATTAAATTATGCTTAACCAAATGTCCTGTTACTGCTTCCTTAATAATGGACTCCAATATTTTACCAACCACAGATGTTAGGCTACTCTGTCTAGTCCTGTTAGAATTTTATAAGTTTCAATGAGATCCCCTCTCATTCTTCTAAACTCCAGTGAGTATAAGCCCAATCGACCCAATCTCTCCTCATATGTCATTCCTGCCATCCCAGGTATCAGTCTGGTGAATCTTCGCTGCACTCCCTCCATGGCAAGAACATCCTTCCTCAGATAAGGCGACCAAAACTGCACACAATACTCAAGGTGTGGTCTCACCAAGGCCCTGTGCAACTGCAGCAACACATCCTTGTTCCTGTACTCAAACCCTCTCCCTACGAAGGCCAACATACCATTTGCCTTCTTAACCGCCTGCTGCACCTGCATGCTTACCTTCAGCGACTGGTGCACAAGGACACCCAGGTCTCGTTGCACTTCCAATTCTCCCAATCTATTGCCATTCAGATAATAATCTGCCTTCCTGTTTTTGCCACCAAAGTGGATAATCTCGCATTTATCCACATTATACTACATCTGCCATGCATCTGCCCAATCACCCAACCTGTCCAAATCATCCTGGAGTTTCTCGGCATCCTCCTCACATCACAAACGCCCACCCAGCTTCCTGTCGTCTGCAAATTTGGAGATATTACATCTAGTTCCCTCGTCTAGATCATTAATATATATTGTGAATAGCTGGGGTCCCAGGACCGATCCCTGTGGTACCCCACTAGTCACTGCCTGCCACTCGGAAAAAGACCCGATTATTCCAACTCTTTGCTTCCTGTCTGCCAACCAGTTCTCTATCCAAGTCAGTACCTTGCCCCCAATCCCATGTGCTTTAACTTTACACGCTAATCTCTTATGTGGGACTATATCGAAAGCCTTCTGAAAGTCCAAATACACCACATCCACTGGTTACGAGGAGAGATTACACAAACTAGGGTTGTATTCCCTGGAATTTAGAAGGTTAAGGGGTGATCTGATGGAAGTTTTCAGGATATTAAGGGGAACTGATAGAGTAGAGAGAGAGAGAAACTATTTCCGCTGGTTGGGGAGTCTAGGACTAGGGGGCAGAGTCTAAAAATTAGAGCCAGACCTTTCAGGAGTGAAGTTAGGAAACATTTCTACACACAAAGGGTGGGAGAAGTTTGGAACTCGCTTCCGCAAACGGCAATTGATGCTGGGGGTCAATTGTTAATTTAAAATCTGAGATTACGTAAGACGTAGGAGCAGGAGTCGGCCATTCGGCCCCTCGAGCCTGCTCCACCATTCAATGCGATCATGGCTGATCTGATCTTTTCCTCACCTCCACTTCCCTCCCCGCTCCCCGTAACCCTCGACTCCCTTCCCATTCATAAATCTCCACCTTGAATATACTCAACGACTGAGCCCTCCACAGCCCTCTGGGGTAGAGAATTCCAAAGGTTCACCACCCTCTGAGGGAAGAAATTCCTCCTCATCTCCGTTGATAGCTTCCTGTTAACCAAAGGTATTAAGGGACATGGGGGCAAAGGCGGGTAGATGGAGGTAGATGATCTCATGGAATGACGGAACAGGTTGGAGGGGTTGAATGGCCTCCTCCTGTTCCTATCTTCCTACGTCCCTCAGCCCTCTCTTTTCTAGAGAAAAGGGCCCCAGCCTGTTCAGCCTTTCCTGATAGTTAGAACCTCTCAGTTCTGGTATCATCCTTGTAAATCTTTATTGCACCTTCTCCAGTGCCTCGATATTCTTTTTGGCCAAGTTATCAAACGTTAATTTATGAGCGATGAGAAAAACAAGGCATGATTCACAGACCGGCCCAGACACGAAAGAGCCCAGCGTGATTCTGGATAAGACATAGAGTCACACCGAGCTCATCTGTTGGCTTCCTGTAAGTGGGTCTGTCTAGCCTTGCAAACACGAGGTTGATGCGTCACCTGTATTCGGTTTAATCCGCTCCGTAAACTTCAGCTCCGCCCAAACTCCGTGTCCCAACTTGCACCGAGTCCCGTTCACGCATCACCCCCTGCACCCTCTGACCTACATTGGCTCCCAGTTAAGCAACGCTCCCAATTCGAAAATTCTCATCCTTGTGTTCAAATCCCTCCATGGTCTCGTCCCCCTTCCCTATCTCTGTAATCCCCAGCATCGAAGCTCTGACCAGCTCCGATGGACGGGCCACATTGTCCGCATGCCCGACACGAGACTCCCAAAACAAGCGCTCTACTCGGAGCTCCGACACGGCAAGAGAGCCCCAGGTGGGCAGAGGAAACGCTTCAAGGACACCCTCAAAGCCTCCTTGAAAAAGTGTAACATCCCCACCGACACCTGGGAATCCCTGGCCCAAGACCGCACAAAGTGGAGGAGGAGCATCCGGGAAGGCGCCGAACACCTTGAGTCTCTTCGCCGGGAGCAAGCAGAAGCCAAGTGCAAACAGCGGAAGGAGCGCACGTCAACCCAAACACCCCACACCCACCCGCCCCTTCAACCACCGTCTGCCCCACCTGTGACAGAGACTGTAGGTCCCGCATTGGACTCATCAGTCACCTGAGAACTCATTCTTAATGTGGAAGCAAGTCATCCTCGGTTCCGAGGGACTGCCTAAGAAGAAGAACAAAAACCTCCTCCAGCCCTGCAACCCTCCGCGATCTCTGCACTCCTCCAATTCCGGCCTCTCGCGCATCCCCCCGATTTCCATCACTCCACCATTGGCGGCCGTGCCTTCAGCCGCCTGGGCCCCGAGCTCTGGAATTCCCTCCCTAAACCTCTCCGCCTCTCTCTCCTTCTTTAAGACGCTCCTTAAAACCGACCTCTTTGACCCAGCTTTTGGTCACCTGTCCTAATGTCTCCTTATGTGGCTCGGTGTCGAATTATGTCTGATAATCGCTCCTGAGAAGCGGCTTGGGACGTTTAACTACGTTCAAGGCGCTATATAAATGCAGGTTGTTGTTGTTCTGAGGATTGGGCCTAGTTTTCAATCCCCCTAATGCTCCCCCTTTCCTAAAGGAGGGGAGTAGGACACGAGTGAGGCGGTTGTGGTACTGCACTAGCGAGGGAGCTTAATAGAAGAAAGAAAGGATATGGGGGAGAAATTCGGTGGAGGCCCAAATCAGCGCTGTGATCGGAGCAGTAGCGACCGCCGGAAATTCAGCTTGAGCGCCCCGAGAGGGAGACTGGGCGCTGCTCGAGGCGCTCCCCGTCCCTCTTAGGGCGCTGAAACTGAATATCGCAGCGCAACGTGCCGCGGCGCCATACGCTGCGGCACGGCGCGCTGCGGTACTGCAGCCCTTCCTCCCATTCTTAAAGGGGAGGGGCCTGCACCAGCGTGATCGGAGATCGCGACTGCCGGCGAAAGAGCCCGGCACCGAGGAGAAGTGCCGGGCTCTCGGAAAACAGCCGGCACTGCCCGGGGGTGGGGCGGGATCAGGAGGCCGGGGACGGAGGTGCTGGCAGGCGGCCGCCGGAAAAAATGGCCGCCCCGCACCTCCACCTTAATTTGCGCCACTGCCGCCACAGGAAGGCCCCGTGAACCGGGCGCGATTTGCGAGCGGCGCGATAGAGGCGGGCGCTACCGAATATCGCGATCGGGGCGGTAGCGGGGCGCTGCGCGCACCGATGACGTCATCGGTGGCGGCGCAGCGCAACAGGCTAGCGCCGCCATTAGCGCCCCAGCTAAATATCGCGGGAGGCGTGGCCAGTGGCGCTAAAGCCACTGGGCGCCCTCTTTAGGCGCTAACTGGTGGTGCAGCCCACCGAATTTCTAGGCCAAACAGTTAAACATTCAATATGATCATGGCTGATCCTCTATCTCAATCCCATATTCCCGCTCTCTCCCCAGACCCCTTGATGCCTTTTGTGTCCAGAAATCTATCGATCTCCTTTTTAAATATATTCAGTGACTTGGCCTCCACAGCCTTCTGTGGTCGAGAATTCCACGGGTTCACCACCCTCTGAGTGAAGAAATTTCTCCTCATCTCAGTCCTAAATGTCCTACCCCGTATCCTGAGACTGTGACCCCTCGTTCTAGACCCCCCCCAGCCAGGGGAAACATCCTCCCTGTATCCAGTCTGTCTAGCCCTGTCAGAATTTTATACGTTTCAATGAGATCCCCTCTCATTGAAACGTATAAAGTGACCAGATCATCTGTTTTAGTGATGTTGGTTGAGGGATAAATATTGACCCCAGGACACCGGGGAGAACTCCCCCTGCTCTTCTTCCAATAGTGGCCGTGGGATCTTTTACATCCACCCGAGAGGGCAGACGGGGCCTCGGTTTAACGTCTCGTCCGAAAGATGGCACCTCCGACAGTGCGGCGCTCCCTCGGTACTGCCCGTCCGACAGTGTGGCGCTCCCTCAGTACTGCCCCCCCGACAGTGCGGCACTCCCTCAGTACTGCCCCCCCGACAGTGCGGCGCTCCCTCAGTACTGCCCCTCCGACAGTGCGGCGCTCCCTCAGTACTGCTCCTCCGACAGTGCGGCGCTCCCTCAGTACTGCACCTCCGACAGTGCGGCGCTCCCTCAGTACTGCCCCTCCGACAGTGCGGGGCTCCCTCAGTACCGCCCCTCCGACAGTGCGGCGCTCCCTCAGTGCGTCCCCTCCGACAGTGCGCGCTCCCTCAGTACCGCCCCTCCAACAGTGCGGCACTCCCTCAGTACTGCCCCTCCAACAGTGCGGCGCTCCCTCGGTACTGCCCCTCCGACAGGGCGGCGCTCCCTCAGTACTGCCCCTCCGACAGTGCGGCGTTCCCTCAGTACTGCCCCTCCGACAGTGCGGCGCTGCCTCAGTACTGCCCCTCCGACAATGCAGCGCTCCCTCAGTACTGCCCCTCCGACAATGCGGTGCTCCCTAAGTACCGCCCCTCCGACAGTGCGGTGCTCCCTCAGTACTGCCCCTCCGACAGTGCGGCGCTCCCTCAGTACTGCCCCTCCGACAGTGCGGCGCTCCCTCAGTACCGCCCCTCCGACAGTGCGGCGCTCCCTCAGTACCGCCCCTCCCACAGTGCGGCGCTCCCTCAGTACTGCCCCTCCGACAGTGCGGCGCTCCCTCAGTACCGCCCCTCCGACAGTGCGGCGCTCCCTCAGTACCGCCCCTCCGACAGTGCGGCGCTCCCTCAGTACCGCCCCCTCCGACAGTGCGGCGCTCCCTCAGTACCGCCCCTCCGACAGTGCGGCGCTCCCTCAGTACTGCCCCTCCGACAGTGCGGCGCTCCCTCAGTACCGCCCCTCCGACAGTGCGGCGCTCCCTCAGTACTGCCCCTCCGACAGTGCGGCGCTCCCTCAGTACTGCCCCTCCGACAGTGCGGCGCTCCCTCAGTACTGCCCCTCTGACAGTGCGGCGCTCCCTCAGTACTGCCCCTCCGACAGTGCGGCGCTCCCTCAGTACTGCCCCTCCGACAGTGCGGTGCTCCCTCAGTACCGCCCCTCCGACAGTGCGGCGCTCCCCTCAGTACCGCCCCTCCGACAGTGCGGCGCTCCCTCAGTACCGCCCCTCCGACAGTGCGGCGCTCCCTCAGTACTGCCCCTCCGACAGTGCGGCGCTCCCTCAGTACTGCCCCTCCGACAGTGTGGCGCTCCCTCAGTACCGCCCCTCCGACAGTGCGGCGCTCCCTCAGTAACTGCCCCTCCGACAGTGCGGCGCTCCCTCAGTACTGCCCCTCCGACAGTGCGGCGCTCCCTCAGTACTGCACTGGGAGTGTCGGCCTAGGTTTCTGTGCTCAAGTCCCTGGGGTGGGGCTCGAACCCACAACCTTCTGACTCAGAGGCGAGGGTGCTACCCACTGAGCCACGTTAAGGAGCCTTTCAAGGAGCGTCTTAAAGGAGGAGAGAGAGGCGGAGAGGTTTAGGGAGGGAATTCCGGAGCTCGGGGCCCAGGCGTCTGAAGGCACGGCCGCCAATGGTGGAGCGATGGGAGTGGGGGATGCTCAAGAGGCCGGAATTGGAGGAGCGCCGAGATCTCGGAGGGTTGTGGGGCTGGAGGAGGTTACAGAGATAGGGAGGGGGGCGAGGAGGGCACGGAGGGATTTGAAAGCGAGGATGAGAATTTTGAAATCGAGGTGTTGCCGGAACGGCAGCCAATGTAGGTCAGCGCGCACAGTCGGGGGGTGATGGGTGAACGGGGACTCGGTGCGAGTTAGGACACGGGGCAGCAGGAGTTGGGATGAGCTGAAGTTTACAAAGGGTGGAACGTGGGAGGCCGGGCCAGGAGTGCGTTGGAATAGTCGGAGTCTGGAGGTAACAAAGGCATGGACGAGGGTTTCAGCAGCGGATGAGCTGAGGCGAGAGCGGAGACGGGCGATGAAGGAACAGCCGGCATATATATCCCCTGCTTCATCGCTGGAGTTGAGTTCGGGCGTGTCGTTGCCCCTTTAAGAGCGCCAAAACTTCGGGAGAGAGAGAGAGCGAGGGGGCAGTGTGGGTCTTCAGCCAGCGTCTGGAGTGAAACGCAGACGTCTGTCTGGGTTTTGCGGGGCTGGAAATGTCAGGTCTCGCTGCCCTTCGCTTGATTTGTGCTTTTTTTTTCTCGACGCCTTTGTGAACACAACAGGCAGCCGCCTCAGACGGAGGCCGGGGCCTATTGTCTCGGGTCCCTGACACGGAAACATGCCCAGCAGTCGAAGGGGCATAGAAACATAGAAACATAGGAGATAGGAGCAGGAGTCGGCCATTCGGCCGCTCGAGCCTGCTCCGCCATTCAATGCGATCATGGCTGATCATCCAAATTCAGTACCCTGTCCCTGCCCTCTCCCCATATCCCTTTAGCCTTAAGAAATATATGTAACTCCTTCTTGAATCTATTTAATGAATTGGCCTCCACTGCCTTGTGTGGTAGAGAATTCCACAGGTTCACCATTCTCTGGGTGAAGAAATTCCTCCTCATCTCTGTCCTAAATGGCTTACCCCTTATCCTTAGACTGTGACCCCTGGTTCTGGACTCCCCCGCCATCGGGAACATCCTTCCTGCATCTAGTCTGTCGAGTCCTTATCTGAGGAAGGACGTTCTTGCCATGGAGGGAGTGCAGCAAAGATTCACCAGGCTGATACCTGGGATGGCAGGAATGACGTATGAGGAGAGATTGGGTCGATTGGGCTTATATTCGCTAGAGTTTAGAAGAATGAGAGGGGATCTCATTGAAACTTATAAAATTCTAACAGGACTGGACAGACTAGATGCAGGAAGGATGTTCCCGATGGCGGGGGAGTCCAGAACCAGGGGTCACAGTCTAAGGATAAGGGGTAAGCCATTTAGGACTGAGATGAGGAGGAATTTCTTCACCCAGAGAGTGGTGAACCTGTGGAATTCTCTACCACAGAAGGCAGGGGAGGCCAATTCATTAAATATATTCAAGAAGGAGTTGGATATATTTCTTGAGGCTAAAGGGATCAAGGGGTATGGGGAGAAAGCAGGGACAGGGTACTGAATTTGGATGATCAGCCATGATCACATTGAATGGCGGAGCAGGCTCGAAGGGGCCGAATGGCCTACTCCTGCTCCTATATTCTGTGTTTCTATGCTTCTATGTCCTGTTAGGCACAGACAGCCCCATGAACTCCGAGCCTCTGAAAGATGCCACACAATCCCTAGGAGGAGGAGAGAGAGAGAGGTGGAGAGGTTTAGGGAGGGAATTCCAGAGCTCGGGGCCCAGGCGGCTGAAGGCACGGCCGCCAATGGTGGAGCGATGGAAATCGGGGGACGTGCGAGCGGCCAGAATTGAAGGAGCGCCGAGATCTCGGAGGGTTGTGCGGCTGGAGGAGGTTACAGAGATAGGGAGGCCATGGAGGGAACTTGAGCACGAGAGATGAGAATTTGTAAAATTGAGGCGTTGCCGGGCCGGGAGCCAATGTAGGTCAGCGAGCACACGCCCTAGGGCCTACGGAGGCCAGGCACAGCGCGTCCTACAGGAGTTCAGCCAACCCAAACATGAGGCCTTCCTGGTTGCCATTGCTAGCAAGCAACGCGTCCCAACTTGCCCTCTCGTGCTCGCACTGTTTTCAGAGGCGATTACAAGAGTTGTGTCACTCAATAGAACTGCTCAGAGTAATTGTTAGTTACGTTAATTAAGCTTAAGCTGCCGCCTTGGAAATATAGGCTATCAAATTGCTACAAGGCCACCGTGAACAGCTCACCGCCCAAAAAAATACTGCTGTCAACACACTGCCTCTCTCACTCCTGGTCTTGGAGCCCGAGCCCGGCCTCTCCCGTGCCTCAATCAGGATCACACACTGCCATGGCTCCGTTGCCCACA
>NW_028225185.1:22093966-22142852 GCF_052327205.1 Somniosus microcephalus | reverse complement strand
ACCCTAACCCTATCCCTGACCCTAACCGTGACCCTAACCCTATCCCTGTCCCTAACCGTGACCCTAACCCTATCCCTGTCCCTAACCGTGACCCTAACCCTATCCCTGTCCCTAACCGTGACCTTAACCCTATCTCTGTCCCTAACCGTGACCCGAACCCTATCCCTATCCCTAACCGTGACCCTAACCCTATCTCTGTCCCTAACCGTGACCCTAACCCTATCCCTATCCCTAACCGTGACACTAACCCTATCTCTGTCCCTAACCGTGACCCTAACCCTATCCCTGTCCCTAACCGTGACCCTAAACCTATCCCTATCCCTAACCGTGACCCTAACCCTATCCCTATCCCTAACCATGACCCTAAACCTATCCCTATCCCTAACCGTGACCCTATCCCTATCCCTAACCGTGACCCTAACCCTATCCCTATCCCTGTCCCGAACCCTAACGCTAACCCTAACCCTCACCCTATCCTGTCCCTATATTTAACCCGAACATTGGGGACCTTCAGGAGCGGAGTGCAGGTTGTCCTCTGCCCCGCCCGCCACAGCCTGCAGGAGAAGGTCTGGCACCTCACGGAACAGGAGCCCTAGACATAGACCGGGCCTGGACAAAGAGAGCGAAATCGGACACCCAGGAATTGTGCCAGTGAAGTGACACGTCGATCTTTACAATCCCGGCAGACAAAGGTGAAGAATGATTTATTAGGGTTTAACACATGACACCAGCTCCGTGGGAGAACCTGGTCGGTCCACCACTGGCCTGTGAGCTAAATGAAAGGTGGGGAGGCGATGGGAACATGTCCACCCCACATCGACAAACCTATGTGAGAAATGGTTTCACCTCTCCGACAATCTCACATCACCTTAAACCACTCCCTTTCTAAAATTAGTTTTTTTATGCTCCTCAATATCTTCCCTTTTCTAAGTGAGGGTCCGCCAGTGTTTTCATAGAAAAGCCTCAGTGAGGGGACCGTTCGGCCCATCGTGTCGGTGCCAGCACATTGCAAGAGCATCGCAAATCTAATCCTGCTTCCCCCGTTCTCTCCCTGTATTACAGTCGCAGTTGAACCTATCCATTCTAGTCCCACTCCCTCCCCAAACCCTTTGAGCATTTACTGACCAACCTCTTGAATGATGCAATTAACTGAGGTTCAAGGGGAGGTCCCACTCCAGAGACTTGAGCACAGAATTCAGGCCGACGCTCCCAGTGCAGTACTGAGGGACCGCAGCACTGTCGGAGAGGCAGTACTGAGGGAGCGACGCACTGTCGGAGAGGCAGTACTGAGGGAGCGCCGCACTGTCGGAGGGGCGGTACTGAGGGAGCGCCGCACTGTCGGAGAGGCAGTACTGAGGGAGCGCCGCACTGTCGGAGGGGCAGTACTGAGGGAGCGCCGCACTGTCGGAGGGGCAGTACTGTGGGAGCGCCACACTGTCGGAGAGGCAGTACTGAGGGAGCGCCGCACTGTCGGAGGGGCAGTACTGAGGGAGCGCCGCACTGTCGGAGGGGCAGTACTGAGGGAGCGCCGCACTGTCGGAGGGGCGGTACTGAGGGAGCGCCGCACTGTCGGAGGGGTGGTACTGAGGGAGCACCGCACTGTCGGAGAGGCAGTACTGAGGGAGCGCCGCACTGTCGGAGAGGCAGTACTGAGGGAGCACCGCACTGTCGGAGGGGCAGTACTGAGGGAGCACCGCACTGTCAGAGGGGCAGTACTGAGGGAGCGCCGCACTGTCGGAGGGGCGGTACTGAGGGAGCGCCGCACTGTCAGAGGGGTGGTACTGAGGGAGCACCGCACTGTCGGAGAGGCAGTACTGAGGGAGCGCCGCACTGTCGGAGGGGCAGTACTGAGGGAGCGCCGCACTGTCGGAGGGGGAGTACTGAGGGAGCGCCGCACTGTCGGAGAGGCAGTACTGAGGGAGCGCCGCACTGTCGGAGGGTCAGTACTGAGGGAGCGCCGCACTGTCGGAGGGGCAGTACTGAGGGAGCGCCGCACTGTCGGAGAGGCAGTACTGAGGGAGCGCCGCACTGTCGGAGGGGCAGTACTGAGGGAGCGCCGCACTGTCGGAGGGGCAGTACTGAGGGAGCACCGCACTGTCGGAGGGGCAGTACTGAGGGAGCACCGCACTGTCAGAGGGGCAGTACTGAGGGAGCGCCGCACTGTCGGAGGGGCAGTACTGAGGGAGCGCCGCACTGTCGGAGGGGCGGTACTGAGGGAGCGCCGCACTGTCGGAGGGGCGGTACTGAGGGAGCGCTGCACTGTCGGAGGGGCAGTACTGAGGGAGCGCCGCATTGTCAGAGGGGCAGTACTGAGGGAGCGCCGCACTGTCGGAGGGGCAGTACTGAGGGAGCGCCGCACTGTCGGAGGGGCGGTACTGAGGGAGCGCCGCACTGTCGGAGGGGTAGTACTGAGGGAGCGCCGCACTGTGGGAGGGGCAGTACCGAGGGAGCGCCACACTGTGGGAGGGGCAGTACCGAGGGAGCACCGCACTGTCGGAGGGGCGGTACTGAGGGCGCGCCGCACTGTCGGAGGGGCGGTACTGAGGGAGTGCCACACTGTCGGAGGGGCAGTACTGAGGGAGCGCCGCACTGTCGGAGGGGCAGTACTGAGGGAGCGCCGCACTGTCGGAGAGGCGGTACTGAGGGAGCGCCGCACTGTCAGAGGGGCAGTACTGGGGGAGCGCCACACTGTCGGAGGGGCAGTACTGAGGGAGCGCCGCACTGTCGGAGGGGCGGTACTGAGGGATCGCCGCACTGCCGGAGGGGCAGTACTGAGGGAGTGCCGCACTGTCGGAAGGGCAGTACTGAGGGAGCGCCGCATTGTCAGAGGGGCAGTACTGAGGGAGCGCCGCACTGTCGGAGGGGCAGTACTGAGGGAGCGCTGCACTGTCGGACGGGCAGTACTGAGGGAGCACTGCACTGTACGAGGGGCGGTACTGAGGGAGCACCACAGATTTGTGTGCACCTTTGGCAGTGGCTCAGTGAGTTGCAGTGAATGGTGAGACATAACAGTACCTCCTGCAATGGTGGTGAGTGTGAAAGGAATGGCTTGGGCATTGTAGGGATGCTTTATGGTGTCGGTGTGAGGTGGTGCCAACCTGGCGCATCATGTGGCAGCCAGGGTCTGCAGCATCAAATGAAATAAGTCTGGTCATGGTGAGGCCATCCCTGGTGTCCCAGGCAGCAATGTGGTCGGGTGCTGACGCCCTCTGTCCTGTGTAGCATCAGGTGATTGCGGAGAAGGTTGGTGTTGTTGGTGCTGCTGGTGTGCCTGGTGCTGCTGGTGTTGGGGCTGATCGTGGTGGGATTCTGAGGGCCACGGTGAGAGAGTATAAAGGGCACCCATGCTGATCGAATAGATGGCAGGTGAAGTAGAGATGACAGAAGTGATCCGTCAATGGTGGGAGAGGTAATGAGGTCAGACTGGATGGAGACTTGTGTAAAGGTGAATCTGTTGTGGAAATGCAGTGAGGAAGAGCTTGTGGCCGAAGGAAGATAGCTCCGTAAGGTGGGAGCTTTTACTGTACATTCGAAGCTGTCAACTCATCAGCTGATTCAATGGCAAGTGACCTCCTGCCTCAGCTTGACACCCGTGGTCCACGGCCAGCGAGGACCCCATGGGCGAGCTGTCAAATGCAAAAGGTGAGCTGAGATTCATTTTTAACCGGCTCTAAACGAGTCACTGATGACCTGAATTGAGTCCCCGGACGCTGAGTGGCGGGGTCTGCTCAGCGCTGACAGACCCGACATCGGGGAAAGGAGCATGGCCGTAGGTTCACAGCGGGGTCCCGACCCGCTGGGGGGGGGGGAAAAGGATGAGGGAACCAAATGTAATATTTCCAAGTTTGCTGATGACACGAAACTAGGCGGGGTTGTGGGTTGTGAGGAGGATGCAAAGAGGCTTCAAGGTGATTTAGACAAGTTGAGTGAGTGGGCAAATACATGGCAGATGCACTATAACGTGGATAAATGTGAAGTTATCCACTTCGGTAGGAAAAACAGAAAGGCAGAGTATTATTTAAATGGTGATAGATTGGGAAATGTTGATGTACAGAGGGACCTGGGTGTCCTTGTACACCAGTCACTGAAAGCAAACATGCAGGTGCAGCAAGCAGTTAGGAAGGCAAATGGTATGTTGGCCTTCATTGCAAGAGGATTTGAGTACAGGAGCAAGAATGTCTTACTACAGTTATACAGGGCCTTGGTGAGACCACACCTGGAGTACTGTGTGCAGTTTTGGTCACCTTACCTCAGAAAGGATATACTTGCCATGGAGGGAGCGCAGCGAAGGTTCACCAGACTGATTCCTGGGATGGCAGAACTGTCATACGAGGAGTGATTGGATCAATTGGGCTTATATTCGTTAGAGTTTAGAAGAATGAGAGGGGATCTCATTGAAACTTATAAAATTCTAACAGGACTGACAGACTAGATGCAGGAAGGATGTTCCCGATGGTCGGGGAGTCCAGAACCAGGGGTCACAGTCTAAGGATAAGGGGTAAGCCATTTAGGACAGAGATGAGGAGGAATTTCTTCACCCAGAGAGTGGTGAACCTGTGGAATTCTCTACCACAGAAGGCAGTAGAGGCCAATTCATTAAATATATTCAAGAAGGAGTTGGATATATTTCTTAAGGCTAAAGGGATCAAGGGGTATGGGGAGAAAGCAGGGACAGGATGTTATGAATCTTATGATCCATGAAGAAAGACTCATGAAATAACGCTGGGCGGCCAGCTGGTGGCGCCGTCCAAGGTGTATAAATACTCGGGCGTGGGCCCAGCTTGCCCAGGACATTGTGTAAATAGGAACTAGTGAAGTACAACTAGACTTCCATGTTCTGAAACAAGTTGATTAAAGCCTGGCTTTATACTCGAGCCAAGTGCGTAGTGAGTTTTATTACGTCACAGGGTACTGAATTTGGATGATCAGCCATGATCTCATTGAATGGCGGAGCAGGCTCGAGGGGCCGAATGGCCGGCTCCTGCTCCTATTTTTCTGTGTTTCTAACACTTTCCCACCCGCCCCGGCTGAACCCCCTGCAAAACCCAGCACTCTGTGTGCACCCTAGGCTCGCTTGTGACGAGGGGGAGCCCCTTTTATTTTGACAGTCGGTAGCTCAAGATGGATCCTCCGTCAGTAATTGAAGACTTTCTTTCAGCAACGCCTTATTATCTCCCACCTGCAGGGCTATAATTAAAGGCTCCTTTATTGCACAAAGGCACGCAGGTAACGCTCCACAACTCCACTTGGTCAGGTTAAAGCCTCGCCGTTACAGAGCCCGGGACAGCTGCGTTACTCGAGGAATAGAAACATAGAAGATAGGAGCAGGAGTCGGCCATTCGGCCCCTCGAGCCTGCTCCGCCATTCAATGAGATCATGGCTGATCATCCAAATTCAGTGCCCTGTCCCTGCTTTCTCCCCATATCCCTTGATCCCTTTAGCCTTAAGAAATATATCCAACTCCTTCTTTAATATATTTAATGAATTGTCCTCTACTGCCTTCTGTGGTAGAGAATTCCACAGGTTCACCACTCTCTGGGTGAAGAAATTCCTCCTCATCTCTGTCCTAAATGGCTTACCCCTTATCCTTAGACTGTGACCCCTGGTTCTGGACTCCCCGACCATCGGGAACATCCTTCCTGCATCTAGTCTGTCTAGTCCTGTTAGAATTTTATAAGTTTCAATGAGATCCCCTCTCATTCTTCTAAACTCCAGCGAGTACAAGCCCAATCGACCCAATCTCTCCTCATACGTCATTCCTGCCATCCCAGGTATCAGCCTGGTGAATCTTCGCTGCACTCCCTCCATGGCGAGAACATCCTTCCTCAGATAAGGCGACCAAAACTGCACACAATACTCAAGATGTGGTCTCACCAAAGCCCTGTACAACTGCAGCAAGGCATCCTTGTTCCTGTACTCGAACCCTCTCGCTACGAAGGCCAACATTGTGGTAAACCACTGTTATTGTTGTTCACCGTTGTTGTTGTTGTTGCACACTGTTGTATCTATGCATGCCTCAGCTGGCTCCGCCCCTGGCTCCACCCACACGCCCAGGTATAAAGGTGACTGCTCTGCAGCCCCCTGCCTTCTTGGAAACCAGTCAACCACGAGAGGCATGCTCTGTTCTTTGTTAATAAAAGCCTTTTAGTTACTCTCCTAACTCTCCGTCTTTTATGAGTAATTGATAGCGCATCAAACATACCATTTGCCTTCTTAACCGCCTGCTGCACCTGCATGCTTACCTTCAGCGACTGGTGCACAAGGACACCCAGGTCTCGTTGCACTTCCCCTTCTCCCAATCTATTGCCATTCAGATAATAATCTGCCTTCCTGTTTTTGACACCAAAGTGGATAACCTCGCATTTATCCACGTTATATTGCATCTGCCATGCTTCTGCCCAATCACCCAACCTGATTGAGGCCTACCGCGGGCCCTGAGGCACAGGCCCATGCCACGGGTCTGAGGGCCAGCAGGCCGGCTGTGCGCTAGGCCCGTCGAGGCCCCATTTCAGCTCCGTGGCTCGCTGTGGGCAGCGCGCTGGCCTCTGAGTCAGAATGTCGTGGGTTCGCAGCACCCCCTGCTCCACGAGACTTGAGCCCCATAATCCAGGCTGATACTCCCAGTGCTGAGGGAGCGCCGCGCCATCGGATGAGACGTTAAAACCGAGGCCCCCGCCTGCTCTCTCAGGTGGACATAAAAGATCCCACGGCCACTATTGGAAGATCAGCAGGGGGGAGTTCACCCCAGTGTCCTGGGGCCAATATTTATCACCTCAACCAACATCACTAAATTTATGATAAATTTGAGGGAAGCCTAGGCTACAGGACAATATAGACGGGTTGGTTAGATGGCAAATGGAATTTAACCTTGAAAAGTGTGAGTGATGCATTTTGGGAGGACTAACAAGGCAAGGGAATACACAATGAATGGTAGGACCCTAGGAAGGACAGAGGATCAGAGGGACCTTGGTGTGCATGTACATAGATCCCTGAAGGCAGCGGGACAGGTAGATAAGGTGGTTAAAAAGACATATGGGATACTTGCCTTCATTAGCCGAGGCATAGAATATAAGAGCAGGGAGGTTATGATGGAGCTGTACAAAACGCTAGTTAGGCCACAGCTGGAATACTGTGTGCAGTTCTGGTCGCCACACTATAGGAAGGATGTGATTGCATTGGCGAGGGTGCAGAGGAGATTCACCAGGATGTTACCTGGGCTGGAGCGCTTCAGCTATGAAGAGAGACTGGACAGGCTGGGGTTGTTTTCCTTAGAGCAGAGAAGGCTGAGGGGGGACCTGGTTGAGGTGTACAAAATTATGAGGGGCATAGATAGGGTAGATAGAAAGGAACTTTTCCCCTTAGTAGAGGGGTCAATAACCAGGGGGCATAGTTTCAAGTTAAGGGGAGTTGAGGAAAAACTTTTTCACCCAGAGGGTGGTTGGAATCTGGAACTCACTGCCTGAAAGGGTGGTAGAGGCAGGAACCCTCACAACATTCAAGAAGCATTTAGATGAGCACTTGAAACTGTAGTGTCCGAGTATCAATAATACACGGACTGCAGGAGAACAATAATAACAGGTATTTACTGAACAGAGGGTAAGCTTAAACTGAAAGTATAGAAACCTGCTATGGCTTTATATACAGGTGTGGTCACTGCTGTTACTACAGTATAAAATCAGTTCTCTCTTAAAGGTACATACACAACAATTCCTCCCCTTTTAGATAAACAGTACATAACATTCATTTAACAATTAAATAATAACTAATTACAATTACAATTTTCTCTGTACTATATACATCAACTGAAATAATCATTTATAAGTTCAGTCTTTGAGGAGGCTTCCTGATCCTGACTGGATAGCGCCTTTCTCGAGTATCCTGTTCTTGCGGCGGAATCGATTCTGGCTCATTGTCATTGGTTGGTTCGTCAGCTTCCAATACCACTGATTCTGAGGTAGACGCAATCTGTACTTCGGGTTCATTATCAGGTGCACATGCTCGTGGTATGGGTTTGGCTTGTTCCTGTGACTCTAGAATCTGGTCAGCATGGCGTCTCACGATGCTCTCTCCAACGTCCACTGTGTACATTAGTGGTCCCTGCTGTGTGCCATTTTTCTGTTCGGTAGTCGCGGGCCAAGACTGGTTGCCCTATCTTGAAGCTCCTGGTTGGCTTCTCATTGATGTGCTGGAATTGCTTATCCTCAACATCTCGTCTTATGTTTGGTTTGAGCAAATCCAGGTGATATCTTAGCCTTCGGTTGAAGAACATTATGGCTGGAGCTTGGTTGGTGACTGCATGTGTCGCATTCCGGTAAGCAAACAAGAAATTATCCACCTTGTGTTGTAGTGGTATGTCGTCGTTATACATCGCCTTTATTGCCTTTTTAAAGGTCTGAACAAACCTCTCAGCCAATCCATTTGTGGCTGGATGATATGGGGCAGATGTGTAATTGTTCCTCAGGAACCTCCGGAAATCCTCGGACACAAACTGTGGTCCATTGTCGGAGCAAATCTGTTCTGGCAAGCCATTCCTGGCGAAGATGGTCCGTAGGACAGCAATAGTTTTCTCCGTGGTGGTGGAGGACATTTTGATGACCTCTGGCCATTTCGAATGGGCTTCCACAGCGATTAAAAACATTGAGTCCATAAATGGACCAGCAAAATCAATGTGTACCCGTTGCCATGGAGATGAGGGCCACTCCCATGGGTGTAGCGGGGCCTGTGGTGGAGCGTTTTGGACCTTCTGGCATCCTGTGCATCTCTTGGTCATATCCTCGATTTCTTTATCGATTCCTGGCCACCACACAAACGCCCTGGCTAGGCTCTTCATTTTTACCCCTCCCAGATGACCCTCATGAAGCTCATTGAGCACTCTATCTCTCAACGTGGGTGGAATTACCACTCGGGATCCACACATCAAGGTCCCCCGGCACACTGACAGCTGTTCTCTCCTTGGCGAGAATGCTGGCAACAGTGAGTCGCCATGTGCTGGCCATCCCTTCACCGTCAAATCATAGACCCGAGAGAGTGTCGGGTCATTTTGGGTTTCCTTCTCTATACTTGAGTTTGTAACAGGTAGACATTCGACTATGGTTGCATGGAATATCTCAACAGGGTCCACTGCAGGTGCTTCCTCTACCGTAGGCAACGGTAGGCGCGACAGCCCATCAGCGTTTCCATGTTGTTTCGTACCTTTGTACTCTATGTCATACTGATGTGCCCCTAGAAAAAGTGACCATCTTTGCAGCCGTTGCGCCATCATCACCGGAACGCCCTTCTTTGGGTTAAAAATGGAGACCAGGGGCTGATGATCAGTCAGCAGGGTGAATTTCTGCCCGTGCAGATAGTGATTGAACTTCTTCACCCCCCACACCAGGCTGAGGGCCTCCCTGTCAATCTGGGCGTAGTTACGCTCAGCTGAGGTTAACGAGCGCGACGCAAAGGCTATTGGCCTCTCTGAACCGTCAAGGAATTTGTGTGACAGCACCGCTCCAGTGCCGTAGGGAGACGCATCACATGCCAACCGAATCGGTAGTGTTGGGTTGTAGTGGGCCAATACTTCTTTTGAAGTGATTAGGCATTTACATTTCTGAAAGGCACGCTTACACTCATCACTCCATTTCCATGTTACTCCAGTTTGCAGCAGGGCATTCAGTGGGTGCAGAATTGTAGATAAATTCGGCAAGAACTTTTGGTAGTAGTTCACCAACCCGAGAAACGACCTCAGTTGCGACACATTTTCCGGTGCTGGAGCCTTGACTACAGCCTCAATCTTGTCTGGCGACTTATGCAACCCTTCCTCATCAATCATGTGGCCACAATACGAGATTTGTCTCCTGAAGAACTCACATTTGGGGCGGTTGGCTCGTAGCCCATATTCCTGCAATCTAGTGAGCACCTGCTCCAGGTTGGCAAGGTGTTCACTGTCATTTTCGCCCGTAACCAGGATGTCGTCCAAATAACACTGGGTCCCCGAGATCCCTTGCAGGACTTGTTCCATCGCCCTCTGCCAAATGGCCAGGGCTGATACTACCCCGAATACCAGTCGATTGTACTGGTAAAGGCCTTTGTGAGTGTTTATCGTGAGGTATTTCCTAGATGCTTCTTCCACCTCCATTTGTAGATACGCTTGGGCCAGATCAATCTTCGTAAAGCGTTTCCCTCCAGATAGTGAGGCGAAAATATCTTCTATCCGTGGAAGTGGATATTGTACTGTGTGCAGGACTGGGTTCACAGTTACCTTGAAGTCCCCACAGATGCGAACCTTCTTCGGCTCCCCAGGCGTGCTGCTCAATGATTTCTTCATTACAGGAACGATGGGTGTGGCCCACTCGCTCCAGTCCACCTTGGACAGCACACCCGAACGCTCCAGACTCTCCAGTTCTGCTTCAACGGCTGGGCGGATCGCGTACGGTACCGGTCTGGCCTTAAAAAATTTTGGGTTTGCGTTATCTTCGATTTTTATCGTTGCCTTTACTCCTTTTAGAGTCCCAAGTCCTTGTTGGAACACCTCTTTCGCGTCAGTTAGAATTTTTGACAGTCGTCCAGGTGTGACGTCGTCATCCTTTTTGTCAGTCACAGTTAGCGCCTGAATGGAATGCCAATCCAATTGTATTTTTCGGTTCCATTCACGTCCCAATAATGGTGGTCCTCTATCTTGTAGTATATATAGATACAGTTTCTGTGTTTCCTTGCCGTTGTATTTAACTGGCACCCTTATTTTTCCTCTGGGGTAGACTTTTTGCCCCGTGTATGTCTTCAATACAATGGACATGTCCTTCAAGGGTATGTGTGAGAATAGCCGCTCATAGTCTCGCCGATTCATGACAGTTAGGGCTGATCCTGTATCCAATTCCATCTTTACTTGGGACCCTGCTATCATGAGGGTGACCCAAATGGTTCGGTGATCCTCCTTTGCGATCATGTTGTGTAACTTCAGACAACTTAGTCTCCTGCTCCCGGAGTCATTATCACTCTCCTGATCTTCCGAACTACTGTCTGTCATTTTTTTTACTTTCTTGTACTTTTCCTTAGTAGTTCTTGTAGTGTTGGTTTTCTTTCCCAACCTGCAGACTCTTGCTATATGTCCCATTTTCCCACATTGCCTGCATACTTTGTCCTTAAACCAGCAGTCCTTCTGATCATGGGTTGTTCTGCCGCAGCGATAGCACTTTTCTGCTCCATACGCCATTTCGTTAGCGCTGTATTCTTGTGGTTTCTGTTGTATTTCCGCAGTTCCCCATGCTGCTGCTTCGTAGGATACTGCCACGCTGAAAGCCTGTTCTAGCATCAGGTCCTTTTCCGAAAGTAGTCGTTTCTGGGTTCCTTCACTCTGGAGCCCGCAGACAAACTTATCCCGTAAGGTGTCTGCCAGTCCTGCTCCGAACTGGCAGTGCTTCGATAACTTGCGTAGTTCCGTAAGATAGTCAGCATTGTTCTCATCTTTGTGCTGGTTTCTTTTATGGAACTTGAATCTTTCTGCTATCAGCAGCGGTGTAGGGTTTAGGTGATCCTGTAAGATATTAACAATCTCTTCAAAACTTTTCTCCATTGGTTTAGCTGGGGTAATTAAATTCCGCAATAGGCCGGACGTTCTCGCGCCCATCAAATTTAATAATACCGACGCCTTCTTTCCATCGGCCACCTCATTGGCATTGCAGTACACTTCAATTCTTTCCACATACGTGGTCCAGTCTTCTACCTCGTTGTCGAAAGCAGTGATACTGCCACTCTTCGGCATCTTGGGTGATTTTAAATGGCGCCTCCCACGCTTTTTCTTCTTCCCCAATGGAATAAAATGGCGCCTCCCGCGCTTTTCCTTCTTCCCCTTGCTGCCACGCTGCTCCTAGCGTTCTACAGGGTAATGGCGGTGATCCGCGGCTTCAACGCGTCTCACTTTTCCTTCCCCTCATTTTATTTTCTCTACGCTGCCCGGTTCTTGAGCACCGACCGCGCCCTGTGCGCTCCACCCTCCCTCTCTCTCTTTCCTCCCGACGACGCTGCACGGCCCCTTTGCAGAGCCGCTCGATCGAGCTCGAGCCCGCCGCAGTCCGGAAGGGTCAGCGCACTACCTGCTACCAGCACGATTTGCTGGAACACCTTGACTGGGGAGCCAAGCCCAGCTCTCCACAGCCTCTCCTGCAATTCTCCGAACACCGATGGATCCTTGGGCGGTCGCCCGCGGTCGACGCCCGTTGCTCTGACTTCGACCTCCAAGAAGCTTCTTCTCAGGGAAAGATCCCCGTGAGGTGATGCAGTACTGCAGGTGAGTTCGAACCTGCTCGTCGCCAGTGTAGTGTCCGAGTATCAATAATACACGGACTGCAGGAGAACAATAAAACAGGTATTTACTGAACAGAGGGTAAACTTAAGACTGACGTACAGAAGCCTGCTATGGCTTTTTATACAGGTGTGGTCACTGCCGGTACTGCAGTATAAAATCAGTTCTTCTCTTAAAGGTACATACACAACAGGACAGTGTAGAGGATGCTTTACCCTGTATCTAACCTGTGCTGTACCTGCCCTGGGAGTGTTTGATGGGACAGTGTAGAGGCAGCTTTACTCTGTATCTAACCCGTGCTGTACCTGCCCTGGGAGTGTTTGATGGGACAGTGTAGAGGGAGCTTTACTCTGTATCTAACCCGTGCTGTACCTGCCCTGGGAGTGTTTGATGGGACTGTGTAGAGGGAGCTTTACTCTGTATCTAACCTGTGTTGTACCTGCCCTGGGAGTGTTTGATGGGACAGTGTAGAGGGAGCTTTACTCTATCTAACCCGTGCTGTACCTGCCCTGGGAGTGTTTGATGGGGACAGTGTAGAGGGAGCTTTACTCTGTATCTAACCCGTGCTGTACCTGCCCTGGGAGTGTTTGATGGGACAGTGTAGAGGGAGCTTTACTCTGTATCTAACCCGTGCTGTACCTGCCCTGGGAGTGTTTGATGGGACAGTGTAGAGGGAGCTTTACTCTGTATCTAACCCGTGCTGTACCTGCCCTGGGAGTGTTTGATGGGACAGTGTAGAGGGAGCTTTACTCTGTATCTAACCCGTGCTGTACCTGCCCTGGGAGTGTTTGATGGGGACAGTGTAGAGGGAGCTTTACTCTGTATCTAACCCGTGCTGTACCTGCCCTGGGAGTGTTTGATGGGACAGTGTAGAGGGAGCTTTACTCTGTATCTAACCCGTGCTGTACCTGCCCTGGGAGTGTTTGATGGGACTGTGTAGAGGGAGCTTTACTCTGTATCTAACCCCGTGATAAGGGTGTGTTGGATGGGACAGTGCGTGTCAAAGTCTCCAATATCTTCTGACGCAGAAGAAAGTTTTGCCAGGAAACAATAGGATTCAGCTGATTAGGAGTGAGATATTAATTTATTGACACAAAGCTGTTGGATCACATTTCAAAAGGAGATATCTAATCTCACCTTATCATCAGACCATCTCTTCACTGTAGGGGCATTCCATTTCTAGTTTGTGGAGATTCCTTCATCTGGTTCCATTGTGACATTGTTCCTTGGCGATTTAATTATAACCCATGCCGTCTACCTCCTGTTGCTTGGCTTTGTGAGGCCCTGTCTGTGTAAAAGATCCCATGTAGAATAGCAGAGGAGTTCTCCCCGCTGTCCAGGGCCGACATTCTTCCTTCAACCTGCACCACCGAAAGAAGCCACTGATTCTAACCGGTCAGTCATCTCAATTAATCCTTGTCATCCTACTGCGCGCAAAGGCAAATGACATGTTGGCCTTTATTGCAAGGGGGTTGGAGTATAAGAGTGAGGAAGTCTTGCTACAATTGTACAGGGCCTTGGTGAGACCACACCTGGAGTACTGGGCACAGTTTTGATCTCCTTATCTGAGGAAGGATGTACTTGCCATAGAGGGAGTGCAACGAAGGTTCACCAGACTGATTCCTGGGATGGGGTGAGTGTCCTATGAGAGATTGAGTAGACTAGGCCTATATTCTCTAGAGTTTAGAAGAATGAAAGGTGATCTCATTGAAACATACAAAATTCTTACATACAAAATGCTCACGATGCGGTCTCCTCTACATTGGGGAGACCAAACGCAGATTGGGTGACCGCTTTGCGGAACACCTCCGTTCAGTCCGTAAGGGTGACCCCGAGCTTCCGGTCGCCTGTCATTTCAATTCACCATTCCACTCCCACTCGGACCTCACCGTCCTTGGCCTCTTGTACTGTTCCACGGAAGCTCAACGTAAACTCGAGGAACAGCACCTCATCTTCCGATTAGGCAGTCTGCAGCCTTCCGGACTCAATATCGAGTTCAACAATTTCAGATCATAACCTCGGCCCCTATTTCATTTTCACTTATATTTTTCCACTCCTTTCCTTTCCCCCCCCGCCCTTTCCTTTTGTTTCTCTCTCACACCTGGCAGCTATCTTTTGCCCTGCCAGTACACTTTACACCTAATCCCAGCCTATTACCATCTCGTCCAGCTTCTAATCTCTTTTACTTCTTTTGGTTCTTTTATTCTTTTGTCCGATCGCAGCCCTGCCTTCGATCTAGTTCCTTTTCTCTCCAGTTTTGAAGAAGGGTCAAACCCGAAACGTCAACTCAAATTTCTCTCCACGGATGTTGCCTGACTTGCTGAGTTTTTCCAGCATTTTCTGTTGTTATTTAAAATTCTTACAGGGATTGACAGGGTAGATGCTGAGAGGCTGTTTCCCCCCTGGCTGGAGAGTCTAGAACCAGGGGTCACAGTCTCAGGATAAGGGGTCGGCCATTTAGGACTGAGATGAGGAGGAATTTCTTCACTCAGAGGGCGGTGAATCTTTGGAATTCTCTGCCCCAGAGGGCTGTGGAGGCTCAGTCGTTGAGTGTATTCAAGGCTGAGATCGATAGATTTTTGGACTCTCGGGGAATCAAGGGATCTGGGGATCGGGCGGGAAAGTGGAGTTGAGGTCGATGATCAGCCATGATCTTATTGAATGGCGGAGCAGGCTCGAGGGGCCGTGTGGCCGACTCCTGCTCCTAATTCTTATGTTCTTAAAATGGCGCCCACCCTTGCCCGCCTAACAGCAACTGCAGGTCATGAGAGTAACTCATTGGCTGTGGAGAGTTTAGGGACATCTGAGGATGTGAAAGGCGCTATGTAAATGTACGGTCTTCTGGTCCAGACTGAGCAGGGCCAGCCCTTAAAAAAAATTGCTACAGCCCCTTTCACCACCTCAGGACGTCCCAAAGCGCTTTACATCCAATGAAGTACTTTTTTTGAAGTGTGGTCACTGTTGTAATGTGGGAAACGCGGCAGCCTATTTGCGCACAGCAAGCTCCCACAAACAGCAATGTGATAATGACCAGATCATCTGTTTTTAGTGATGTTGATTGAGGGATAAATATTGGCCCCAGGACACCGGGGAGAACTCCCCCTGCTCTTCTTCCAATAGTGGCCGTGGGATCTTTTACGTCCACCTGAGAGGGCAGTCGGGGCCTCGGTTTAACGTCTCATCTGAAAGACGGCACCTCCAACAGTGCAACTCTCCCTCAGTATTGCCCCTCCGACAGTGCGGTGCTCCCTCAGTACCGCCCCTCCAACAGTGCGACGCTCCCTCAGTACTGCCCCTCCGACAGTGCGGCGCTCCCTCAGTACCGCCCGTCCGACAGTGCGGCGCTCCCTCAGTACCGCCCGTCCGACAGTGCGGCGCTCCCTCAGTACTGCCCCTCCGACAGTGCGGCGCTCCCTCAGTACCGCCCCTCCAACAGTGCGACGCTCCCTCAGTACTGCCCCTCCGACAGTGCGGCGCTCCCTCAGTACCGGCCCCTCCGACAGTGCGGCGCTCCCTCAGTACTGCCCCTCCGACAGTGCGGCGCTCCCTCAGTACTGCCCCTCCGACAGTGCGGTGCTCCCTCAGTGCTGCCCCTCCGACAGTGCGGCGCTCCCTCAGTACTGCCCCTCCAACAGTGCGGCGCTCCCTCAGTACTGCCCCTCCGACAGTGCGGTGCTCCCTCATTACTGCCCCTCCGACAGTGCGGCGCTCCCTCAGTACTGCCCCTCCGACAGTGCGGCGCTCCCTCAGTACTGCCCCTCCGACAGTGTGGCGCTCCCTCAGTACTGCCCCTGGACAGTGCGGCGCTCCCTCAGTACTGCCCCTCCGACAGTGCGGCGCTCCCTCAGTACTGCCCCTCCGACAGTGCGGCGCTCCCTCAGTGCTGCCCCTCCGACAGTGCAGCGCTCCCTCAGTACTGCCCCTCCGACAGTGCGGCGCTCCCTCAGTACCGCCCCTCCGACAGTGCGGCGCTCCCTCACTGCCGCCCCTCCGGCAGTGTGGCGCTCCCTCAGTACCCGCCCCTCCGACAGTGCGGCGCTCCCTCAGTACCGCCCCTCCGACAGTGCGGCGCTCCCCCAGTACCTCACTGGGAGTGTTGCCCTGGATTTCTCGCTCTGTCCCCGCACCGGTTCCTCCGTCAAACCTCGGCCAGATTAAACCGCCATCGAATGACGTGACTGGCTGTGTCAGGACATGAAGAGAACACGGGGGAACATTTGATTAACTGCTGAGAAAAAAAACCACAGACGGCTGCAGCGAATTTCTCAGACGCTCCTGCAGGTCGAAGCAATTATAGATGTTAACATTTACCAAAACAACAGCAAACTGGAGGAGCGAGAAGGTGTAAGATAAAAAAAAATACCATAATTTCTATCTCCCTGGGGCCTCCATACCAGACAATTAGAGAGAATCCAGGGACTTTAACTTCAAAGGCCTAGACATTCAATGAATATATTGTGTTATTCAGTGCTTGGAGATGCGAGGAGCCCACCAGCATAGCTCAGACGCGAAGCCTTGCCCCCAATTCGTCATCTATGTTCCAAATTAATTTCTCACGCCCTCATCAACAAGTGCTAACATTTTTTTTTCGTGCCTTAATAAGCCTCTCAGGAAGGCCTGCCCTGCAATACACACGCAACACTCCCTGGGAGTCCTTCAAAGAGTGTCGAGGGATCTTGTACATGACAGGGCAGACAGGGCCTCGGTATAAAATCTGTGTCTGAACCGTGCTGTACCTGCCCTGGGTGTGTTTGATGGGACAGTGTAGAGGGAGCTTTACTCTGTATCTAAACCGTGCTGTACCTGCCCTGGGTGTGTTTGATGGGGACAGTGTAGAGGGAGCTTTACTCTGTATCTATCCCGTGCTGTACCTGCCCTGGGTGTGATTGATGGGGACAGTGTAGAGGGAGCTTTACTCTGTATCTAACCCGTGCTGTACCTGCCCTGGGAGTGTTTGACGGGGAAGTGTAGAGGGAGCTTTACTCTGTATCTAACCCGTGCTGTACCTGCCCTGGGAGTGTTTGATGGGACAGTGTAGAGGGAGCTTTACTCTGTATCTAACCCGTGCTGTACCTGCCCTGGGAGTGTTTGATGGGACAGTGTAGAGGGAGCTTTACTCTGTATCTAACCCGTGCTGTACCTGCCCTGGGAGTTTTTGAAGGGACAAGGGTCGAGGAGCTTTACTCTGTATCTAACCCGTGCTGTACCTGGCCTGGGAGTGTTTGATGGGACAGTGTAGAGGGAGCTTTACTCTGTATCTAACCCGTGCTGTACCTGCCCTGGGAGTGTTTGATGGGGACAGTGTAGAGGGAGCTTTAATCTGTATCTAACCCGTGCTGTACCTGCCCTGGGAGTGTTTGATGGGGACAGTGTAGAGGGAGCTTTACTCTGTATCTAACCCGTGCTGTACCTGCCCTGGGAGTGTTTGATGGGACAGTGTAGAGGGAGCTTTACGCTGTATCTAACCCGTGCTGTACCTGGCCTGGGAGTGTTTGATGGGACAGTGTAGAGGGAGCTTTACTCTGTATCTAACCCGTGCTGTACCTGGCCTGGGAGTGTTTGATGGGACAGTGTAGAGGGAGCTTTACTCTGTATCTAACCCCGTGCTGTACCTGCCCTGGTAGTGTTTGATGGGGACAGTGCAGAGGGAGCTTCACTCTGTATCTAACCCGTGCTGGACCTGCCCTGGGAGTGTTTGATGGGACAGTGTAGAGGGAGCTTTACTCTGTATCTAACCCGTGCTGTACCTGCCCTGGGAGTGTTTGATGGGACAGTGTAGAGGGAGCTTTACTCTGTATCTAACCCGTGCTGCACCTGCCCTGGGAGTGATTGATGGGACAGTGTAGAGAAAGCTTTACTCTGTATCTAACCCATGCTGTACCTGCCCTGGGAGTGTTTGATGGGACAGTGTAGAGGGAGCTTTACTCTGTATCTAACCCGTGCTGTACCTGCCCTGGGAGTGTTTGAATGGACAGTGTAGAGGGAGCTTTACTCTGTATCTAACCCGTGCTGTACCTGCCCTGGGAGTGTTTGATGGGACAGTGTAGAGGGAGCTTTACTCTGTATCTAACCCGTGCTGTACCTGCCCTGGGAGTGTTTGATGGGACAGTGTAGAGGGAGCTTTACGCTGTATCTAACCCGTGCTGTACCTGGCCTGGAGTGTTTGATGGGACAGTGTAGAGGGAGCTTTACTCTGTATCTAACCCGTGCTGTACCTGGCCTGGGAGTGTTTGATGGGACAGTGTAGAGGGAGCTTTACTCTGTATCTAACCCGTGCTGTACCTGCCCTGGTAGTGTTTGATGGGGACAGTGCAGAGGGAGCTTCACTCTGTATCTAACCCGTGCTGGACCTGCCCTGGGAGTGTTTGATGGGACAGTGTAGAGGGAGCTTTACTCTGTATCTAACCCGTGCTGTACCTGCCCTGGGAGTGTTTGATGGGACAGTGTAGAGGGAGCTTTACTCTGTATCTAACCCGTGCTGCACCTGCCCTGGGAGTGATTGATGGGACAGTGTAGAGAAAGCTTTACTCTGTATCTAACCCATGCTGTACCTGCCCTGGGAGTGTTTGATGGGACAGTGTAGAGGGAGCTTTACTCTGTATCTAACCCGTGCTGTACCTGCCCTGGGAGTGTTTGAATGGACAGTGTAGAGGGAGCTTTACTCTGTATCTAACCCGTGCTGTACCTGCCCTGGGAGTGTTTGACGGGACAGTGTAGAGGGAGCTTTACTCTGTATCTAACCCCGTGCTGTACCTGCCCTGGGAGTGTTTGATGGGACAGTGTAGAGGGAGCTTTACTCTGTATCTAACCCGTGCTGTACCTGCCCTGGGAGTGTTTGACGGGACAGTGCAGAGGGAGCTTTACTCTGTATCTAACCCGTGCTGTACCTGCCCTGGGAGTGTTTGATGGGACAGTGTAGAGGGAGCTTTACTCTGTATCTAACCCGTGCTGTACCTGCCCTGGGAGTGTTTGATGGGACAGTGTAGAGGGAGCTTTACTCTGTATCTATCCCGTGCTGTACCTGCCCTGGGTGTGATTGATGGGGACAGTGTAGAGGGAGCTTTACTCTGTATCTAACCCGTGCTGTACCTGCCCTGGGAGTGTTTGACGGGGAAGTGTAGAGGGAGCTTTACTCTGTATCTAACCCGTGCTGTACCTGCCCTGGGAGTGTTTGATGGGACAGTGTAGAGGGAGCTTTACTCTGTATCTAACCCGTGCTGTACCTGCCCTGGGAGTGTTTGATGGGACAGTGTAGAGGGAGCTTTACTCTGTATCTAACCCCGTGCTGCACCTGCCCTGGGAGTGTTTGATGGGACAGTGTAGAGGGAGCTTTACTCTGTATCTAACCCGTGCTGTACCTGCCCTGGGAGTTTTGAAGGGACAGGGTCGAGGGAGCTTTACTCTGTATCTAACCCGTGCTGTACCTGGCCTGGGAGTGTTTGATGGGACAGTGTAGAGGGAGCTTTACTCTGTATCTAACCCGTGCTGTACCTGCCCTGGGAGTGTTTGATGGGGACAGTGTAGAGGGAGCTTTAATCTGTATCTAACCCGTGCTGTACCTGCCCTGGGAGTGTTTGATGGGGACAGTGTAGAGGGAGCTTTACTCTGTATCTAACCCGTGCTGTACCTGCCCTGGGAGTGTTTGATGGGACAGTGTAGAGGGAGCTTTACGCTGTATCTAACCCGTGCTGTACCTGGCCTGGGAGTGTTTGATGGGACAGTGTAGAGGGAGCTTTACTCTGTATCTAACCCGTGCTGTACCTGGCCTGGGAGTGTTTGATGGGACAGTGTAGAGGGAGCTTTACTCTGTATCTAACCCGTGCTGTACCTGCCCTGGTAGTGTTTGATGGGGACAGTGCAGAGGGAGCTTCACTCTGTATCTAACCCGTGCTGGACCTGCCCTGGGAGTGTTTGATGGGACAGTGTAGAGGGAGCTTTACTCTGTATCTAACCCGTGCTGTACCTGCCCTGGGAGTGTTTGATGGGACAGTGTAGAGGGAGCTTTACTCTGTATCTAACCCGTGCTGCACCTGCCCTGGGAGTGATTGATGGGACAGTGTAGAGAAAGCTTTACTCTGTATCTAACCCATGCTGTACCTGCCCTGGGAGTGTTTGATGGGACAGTGTAGAGGGAGCTTTACTCTGTATCTAACCCGTGCTGTACCTGCCCTGGGAGTGTTTGAATGGACAGTGTAGAGGGAGCTTTACTCTGTATCTAACCCGTGCTGTACCTGCCCTGGGAGTGTTTGACGGGACAGTGTAGAGGGAGCTTTACTCTGTATCTAACCCCGTGCTGTACCTGCCCTGGGAGTGTTTGATGGGACAGTGTAGAGGGAGCTTTACTCTGTATCTAACCCGTGCTGTACCTGCCCTGGGAGTGTTTGACGGGACAGTGCAGAGGGAGCTTTGCTCTGTATCTAACCCGTGCTGTACCTGCCCTGGGAGTGTTTGATGGGACAGTGTAGAGGGAGCTTTACTCTGTATCTAACCCGTGCTGTACCTGCCCTGGGAGTGTTTGATGGGACAGTGTAGAGGGAGCTTTACTCTGTATCTAACCCGTGCTGTACCTGCCCTGGGAGTGTTTGACGGGACAGTGTAGAGGGAGCTTTACTCTGTATCTAACCCCGTGCTGTACCTGCCCTGGGAGTGTTTGATGGGACAGTGTAGAGGGAGCTTTACTCTGTATCTAACCCGTGCTGTACCTGCCCTGGGAGTGTTCGAATGGACAGTGTAGAGGGAGCTTTACTCTGTATCTAAACCGTGCTGTACCTGCCCTGGGAGTGTTTGATGGGACAGTGTAGAGGGAGCTTTACTCTGTATCTAACCCGTGCTGTACCTGCCCTGGGAGTGTTTGAATGGACAGTGCAGAGGGAGCTTTACTCTGTATCTAACCCGTGCTGTACCTGCCCTGGGAGTGTTTGATGGGGACAGTGTAGAGGGAGCTTTACTCTGTATCTAACCCGTGCTGTACCTGCCCTGGGAGTGTTTGATGGGACAGTGTAGAGGGAGCTTTACTGTGTATCTAACCTGTGCTGTGCCTGCCCTGGGAGTGTTTGATGGGGACAGTGTAGAGGGAGCTTTACTCTGTATCTAAGCCGTGCCGTACCTGCCCTGGGAGTGTTTGACGGGACAGTGTAGAGGGAGCTTTACACTGTATCTAACTCGTGCTGTACCTGCCCTGGGAGTGTTTGATGGGACAGTGCAGAGGGAGCTTTACTCTGTATCTAACCAGTGCTGTACCTGCCCTGGGAGTGTTTGATGGGGACAGTGCAGAGGGAGCTTTACTCTGTATCTAACCCGTGCTGTACCTGCCCTGGGAGTGTTTGATAGGGCAGTGTAGAGGGAGCTTTACTCTGTATCTAACCCATGCTGTACCTGCCCTGGGAGTGTTTGATGGGACAGTGTAGAGGGAGCTTTACTCTGTATCTAACCCATGCTGTACCTGCCCTGGGAGTGTTTGACGGGACAGTGTAGAGGGAGCTTTACTCTGTATCTAACCCGTGCTGTACCTGCCCTGGGAGTGTTTGATGGGACAGTGCAGAGGGAGCTTTACTCTGTATCTAACCCGTGCTGTACCTGCCCTGGGAGTGCTTGATGGGACAGTGTAGAGGGAGCTTTACTCTGTATCTAACCCATGCTGTACCTGCCCTGGGAGTGTTTGACGGGACAGTGTAGAGGGAGCTTTACTCTGTATCTAACCCGTGCTGTACCTGCCCTGGGAGTGTTTGACGGGACAGTGCAGAGGGAGCTTTACTCTGTATCTAACCCGTGCTGTACTTGCCCTGGGAGTGTTTGATGGGGACAGTGTAGAGGGAGCTTTACTCTGTATCTAACCCGTGCTGTACCTGTCCTGGGAGTGTTTGATGGGACAGTGTAGAGGGAGCTTTACTCTGTATCTAACCCATGCTGTACCTGCCCTGGGAGCGTTTGACGGGACAGTGTAGAGGGAGCTTTACTCTGTATCTAACCCGTGCTGTACCTGCCCTGGGAGTGTTTGATGGGATAGTGCAGAGGGAGCTTTACTCTGTATCTAACCCGTGCTGTACCTGCCCTGAGAGTGTTTGATGGGGACAGTGTAGAGGGAGCTTTACTCTGTATCTAACCCCGTGCTGCACCTGCCCTGGGAGTGTTTGATGGGACAGTGTAAAGGGAGCTTTACTCTGTATCTCACCCGTGCTGTACCTGCCCTGGGAGTGTTTGATTGGACAGTGTAGAGGGAGCTTTACTCTGTATCTAACCCGTGCTGTACCTGCCCTGAGAGTGTTTGATGGGGACAGTGTAGAGGGAGCTTTACTCTGTATCTAACCCGTGCTGCACCTGCCCTGGGAGTGTTTGATGGGACAGTGTAAAGGGAGCTTTACTCTGTATCTAACCCGTGCTGTACCTGCCCTGGGAGTGTTTGATGGGACAGTGTAAAGGGAGCTTTACTCTGTATCTTACCCGTGCTGTACCTGCACTGGGTGTGTCTGATGGGACACTGTGGAGGGAGATTTACTCTGTATCTAACCCCTGCTATACCTGCCCTGAGAGTGTTTGACGGGACAGTGTAGAGGGACCTTTACTCTGTATCTAACCCGTGCTATACCTGCCCTGGGAGTGTTTGACGAGACAGTGTAGAGGGAACTTTCCTCTGTATCTAACCCGTGCTGTACCTGCACTGGGTGTGTTTGATGGGACAATGTAGAGGGAGCTTTATTCTATATCTAACCCGTGCTGTACCTGCCCTGGGAGTGTTTGATGGGACAGTGTCGAGGGAGCTTTACTCTGTATCTAACCTGTGCTGTACCTGCCCTGGGAGTGTTTGACGGGACAGTGTAGAGGGAGCTTCACTCTGTATCTAACCCGTGCTGTACCTGCCCTGGGAGTGTTTGATGGGACAGTGTAGAGTGAGCTTTACTCTGTATCTAACCCGTGCTGTACCTGCCCTGGGAGTGTTTGACGGGACAGTGTAGAGGGAGCTTTACTCTGTATCTAACCCGTGCTGTACCTGCCCTGGGAGTGTTTGATGGGGACAGTGTAGAGGGAGCTTTACTCTGTATCTAACCCGTGCTGTACCTGCCCTGGGAGTGTTTGATGGGACAGTGTAGAGTGAGCTTTACTCTGTATCTAACCCGTGCTGTACCTGCCCTGGGAGTGTTTGACGGGACAGTGTAGAGGGAGCTTTACTCTGTATCTAACCCGTGCTATACCAGCCCTGCGAGTGTTTGTTGGGGACAGTGTAGAGGGAGCTTTACTCTGTATCTAACCTGTGCTGTACCTGCCCTGGGGGTGTTTGATGGGACAGTGTAGAGGGAGCTTTACTCTGTATCTAACCCGTGCTATACCAGCCCTGCGAGTGTTTGATGGGACAGTGTAGAGGGAGCTTTACTCTGTATCTAACCTGTGCTGTACCTGCCCTGGGGGTGTTTGATGGGACAGTGTAGAGGGAGCTTTACTCTGTATCTAACCCGTGCTGTACCTGCCCTGGGAGTGTTTGAAGACAAAATGGGAACAATTCCGCTCCCCAGCTCAGAACTCCCTCACCTTGAGGAGCACAAAGAACTCATCTTACCAGAAGCAGGTTCAGGAGAGAGGATTATCGAACAAAATTTGACACCGAGCCACGTAAGGAGATATTAGGACAGGTGACCAAAAGCTGGGTCAAAGAGGTGGGTTTTAAGGAGCGTCTTAAAGGAGGAGAGAGAGGCGGAGAGGTTTAGGGAGGGAATTCCAGAGCTCGGGGCCCAGGCGGCTGAAGGCACGGCCGCCAATGGTGGAGCGATCGAAATCGGGGGGATGTTCAAGAGGCCGGAATTGGAGGACATTCTAGTACATCTGCGGCCTTCACTGAGGTCAGACCGTTGTGCACAAGGAGTTTGACAAAATACAATGAATCACAAAAGAAGTCAGCGATCGTTATATTTAAACTTAATTAGCGGTGTGAAGGTTATAATTATAGGGGGACTGTTTATCTTTCGAGTTTGCTTTATGGATTGTGAGAAAGTAGTTTGGTCTCAGACATTCTCCCATTGCAGGAGTGCAGCCGTTGACAGATACATTCGTCACCTTGGTTATGTTGGTAGCACTCTCACTTCTGACTGAAAAGGTTGTGGGTTCGCGTCCCGCGCCAGAGACTTGAGCACAAAATCTAGGCCGACACGCCCAGTGCCAGTACTGAGGGAGCGCCGCACTGTCGGAGGGGCAGTACTGAGCGAGCGCCGCACTGTCGGAGGGGCGGTACTGAGGGAGCGCCGCACTGTCGGAGGGGCAGTACTGAGGGGGTGCCGCACTGTCGGAGGGGCGGGACTGAGGGAGCGCCGCACTGTCGGAGGGGCAGTACTGAGGGAGCGCCGCACTGTCGGAGGGGCAGTACTGAGGGAGCGCCGCACTGTCGGAGGGGCAGTACTGAGGGAGCGCCACACTGTCGGAGGGGCAGTACTGAGGGAGCGCCGCACTGTCGGAGGGGCAGTACTGAGGGAGCTCCGCACTGTCGGAGGGGCAGTACTGAGGGAGCGCCGCACTGTCGGAGGGGCAGTACTGAGGGAGCGCCGCACTGTCGGAGGGGCAGTACTGAGGGAGCGCCGCACTGTCGGAGGGGCAGTACTGAGGGAGCGCTGCACTGTCGGAGGGGCAGTACTGAGGGAGCGCCGCACTGTCAGAGGGGCAGTACTGAGGGAGCGCCGCACTGTCGGAGGGGCGGTACTGAGGGAGGGCTGCACTGTCGGAGGGGCAGTACTGAGGGAGCGCCGCACTGTCGGAGGGGCAGTACTGAGGGAGCGCCGCACTGTCGGAGGGGCAGTACTGAGGGAGCGCCGCACTGTCGGAGGGGCAGTACTGAGGGAGCGCCGCACTGTCGGAGGGGCAGTACTGAGGGAGCGCCGCACTGTCGGAGGGGCCAGTACTGAGGGAGCGCCGCACTGTCGGACGGGCGGTACTGAGGGAGCGACGCACTGTCGGAGGGGCAGTACAGAGGGAGTGCCGCACTGTCGGAGGGGCAGTACTGAGGGAGTGCCGCACTGTCGGAGGGGCGGTACTGAGGGAGCGACGCACTGTCGGAGGGGCGGTACTGAGGGAGGGCCGTACTGTCGGAGGGGCAGTACTGAGGGAGGGCCGCACTGTCGGAGGGGCAGTACTGAGGGAGTGCCGCACTGTCGGAGGGGCAGTACTGAGGGAGCGCCGCACTGTCGGAGGGGCAGTACTGAGGGAGTGCCGCACTGTCGGAGGGGCAGTACTGAGGGAGTGCCGCACTGTCGGAGGGGCAGTACTGAGGGAGCGCCGCACTGTCGGAGGGGTGGTACTGAGGGAGCGCCGCACTGTCGGAGGGGCAGTACTGAGGGAGCGCCGCACTGTCGGAGGGGCAGTACTGAGGGAGCGCCGCACTGTCGGAGGGGCAGTACTGAGGGAGCGCCGCACTGTCGGAGGGGCGGTACTGAGGGAGGGCTGCAGAGTCGGAGGGGTAGTACTGAGGGAGTGCCGCACTGTCGGAGGGGCAGTACTGAGGGAGCACCGCACTGTCGGAGGGGCCAGTACTGAGGGAGCGCCGCACTGTCGGAGGGGCGGTACTGAGGGAGCGACGCACTGTCGGAGGGGCAGTACAGAGGGAGCGCCGCACTGTCGGAGGGGCAGTACTGAGGGAGCGCCGCACTGTCGGAGGGGCGGTACTGAGGGAGCGATGCACTGTCGGAGGGGCGGTACTGAGGGAGGGCCGCACTGTCGGAGGGGCAGTACTGAGGGAGGGCCGCACTGTCGGAGGGGCAGTACTGAGGGAGTGCCGCACTGTCGGAGGGGCAGTACTGAGGGAGCGCCGCACTGTCGGAGGGGCAGTACTGAGGGAGTGCCGCACTGTCGGAGGGGCAGTACTGAGGGAGTGCCGCACTGTCGGAGGGGCAGTACTGAGGGAGCGCCGCACTGTCGGAGGGGCGGTACTGAGGGAGCGCCGCACTGTCGGAGGGGCAGTACTGAGGGAGTGCCACACTGTCGGAGGGGCAGTACTGAGGGAACGCCGCACTGTCGGAGGGGCAGTACTGAGGGAGCGCCGCACTGTCGGAGGGGCAGTACTGAGGCAGCGCCGCACTGTCGGAGGGGCAGTACTGAGGGAGCGCCGCACTGTCGGAGGGGCATTACTGAGGGAGCGCCGCACTGTCGGAGGGGCAGTACTGAGGGAGTGCCGCACTGTCGGAGGGGCAGTACTGAGGGAGCGCCGCACTGTCGGAGGGGCGGTACTGAGGGAGCGCCGCACTGTCGGAGGGGCAGTACTGAGGGAGCGCCGCATTGTCGGAGGGGCGGTACTGAGGGAGCGACGCACTGTCGGACGGGCAGTACAGAGGGAGCGCCGCACTGTCGGAGGGGCAGTACTGAGGGAGTGCCGCTCTGTCGGAGGGGCAGTACTGAGGGAACGCCGCACTGTCGGAGGGGCAGTACTGAGGGAGCGCCGCACTGTCGGAGGGGCAGTACTGAGGGAGCGCCGCACTGTCGGAGGGGCAGTACTGAGGCAGCGCCGCACTGTCGGAGGGACAGTACTGAGGGAGTGCCGCACTGTCGGAGGGACAGTGCTGAGGGAGCGCCGCACTGTCGGAGGGACAGTGCTGAGGGAGCGCTGCACTGTCGGAGGGGCAGTACTGAGGGAGCGCTGCACTGTTGGAGGGGCGGTACTGAGGGAGCGCTGCACTGTCGGAGGGGTGGTACTGAGGGAGCGCTGCACTGTCGGAGGGGCAGTACTGAGGGAGTGCCGCACTGTCGGAGGGACAGTGCTGAGGGAGCGCCGCACTGTCGGAGGGACAGTGCTGAGGGAGCGCTGCACTGTCGGAGGGGCAGTACTGAGGGAGCGCTGCACTGTTGGAGGGGCGGTACTGAGGGAGCGCTGCACTGTCGGAGGGGTGGTACTGAGGGAGCGCTGCACTGTCGGAGGGGCAGTACTGAGGGAGTGCCGCACTGTCGGAGGGACAGTGCTGAGGGAGCGCCGCACTGTCGGAGGGACAGTGCTGAGGGAGCGCTGCACTGTCGGAGGGGCAGTACTGAGGGAGCGCTGCACTGTTGGAGGGGCGGTACTGAGGGAGCGCTGCACTGTTGGAGGGGCAGTACTGAGGGAGCGCCGCACTGCCGGAGGTGCTGTCTTTCAGATGAGACGTTAAACCGAGGCCCCGTCTGCCCTCTCGGGTGGACGTAAAAGATGCCGCGGCCACTATTTGAAGAAGAGCAGGGGGGTGTTCTTCCTGGGGCCCAATATTTTTCCCTCAACCCACCTCACTAAAAAACAGATGATCCGGTCATTATCTCAGCTCTGTTTGTGGGAGCTTGCTGTGCGCAAATTGGCTGCCGCGTTTCCTACATTACAACAGTGACCACCCTTCAAAAAGTACTTCATTGGCTGTAAAACGCGTTGGGACGTCCTGAGGTGTTGAAAGGCGCTATAGAAATGCAGGTTGTTGCATATTAATGAGCGTCGAGCAGTACAAAATAGACATCAACAGGCAAAGAATGTGTTTGATGAGGGCTTTCAGTCCTGCGATCGTTCTCCGAGCATACTTGGAATACCTGAATATCTTTACCCCTCTCCCCAGGGAGATGTTCAATTGACTCCCATCAAAGCAACCTTAATAAGAAGCATGAAGCGCGGCACGGCGCTGGGGAAAGGCTTCCCTTTCAAATCAAACGAGGTGAAGTTGGGTGTGAGTGAGAAGGAAGAGTCTGCTCTGCAAGGACGTCTAATTAATATGTTGTGCATGTTTAATTAGTGATTACAGGCCAGGTGGCCAATCTTCCTCCTTTACTTCACAACCCCAGAGGACTTCAAAAGCAGAAGACAGGAACCACATGAAAGTCCTGACAGCAGAAAGAGCGTAAAGTTACAAAGAACTTTCTTCAAAAGTCTCCACAGAATGGTAACAGGGAGTGTTGTGTCTCAGTTCTGGGCACCGCACTTTAGGAAGGATGTCGAGGCCTTGGAGGGGGCGCGGAGGAGGTTTACCAGGATGGTTCCAGGGGGTGAGGGACTTCAGTGATGTGGAGAGACTGGAGAAGCTGAGATTGTTCTCCTTAGAGCAGAGCAGGTTAAGGGGAGATTTAATCGAGTTGTTCAAAATCATGAGGGGTTTTGATCGAGTAGATCGGGGAAACTGTTTCCAGTGGCAGGAGGGTCGGTAACCAGAGGACACAGATTGAAGATAATCGGCAAAAGGACCAGAGGGGGAGATGAGGAGAATGTTTTTTACGCAGCGAGTTGTTGTGATCTGGAACGCGCTGCCTGAAAGGGCGGTGGAAGCAGATTCAATAGTGACTTTCAAAAGGGGAATTGGAGAAATACTTGAAGGGGAAAAATTCACAGGGCTGTGGGGAAAGAGCAGGGGGGAGTGGGACTAATTGGAGAGCTCGTTCAAAGAGCCAGCACAGGCACGATGGGCCGAACGGCCTCCTCCTGCGCTGTAGGATTCTAGGAAGACCATGACCCAATCTTGATTAGTGTAGGGTGGATAAAGAGTGTAATAATTTTCACTATTAACCCCAATCTCTTGTCCCTTCCAGCACCATTAGATCAGACACGTGTCTGAGATCCAAGGGGAGAGGAGAATACAAGAGGAGTCTGTCCAGTGGGGTGGCGAGTACTCGGAGCGAAAGGACTTGTGTTTATCAATTTGCGCACAGCAAGCTCCCACAAACAGCAATGTGATAATGACCAGATCATCTGTTATTGTTATGTTGGTTGAGGGATAAATATTGGCCCCAGGACTTTGAAATAGTGGCCATGGGATTTTTTGCGTCCACCTGAGAGAGCAGACGGGGCCTCGGTTTAAAGTCTCATCCGAAAGACGGCCCCTCCGACAGTGCGGCGCTCCCTCAGTACTGCCCCTCCGACACTGCGGCGCTCCCTCAGTACTGCCCCTCCGACAGTGCGGCGCTCCCTCAGTACTGCCCCTCCGACACTGCGGCGCTCCCTCAGTACTGCCCCTCCGACAGTGCGGCGCTCCCTCAGTACTGCCCCTCCGACAGTGCGGCGCTCCCTCAGTACTGCCCCTCCGACAGTGCGGCGCTCCCTCAGTACTGCCCCTCCGACAGTGCGGCGTTCCCTCAGTACTGCCCCTCCGACAGTGCGGCGCTCCCTCAGTACTGCCCCTCCGACACTGCGGCGCTCCCTCAGTACTGCCCCTCCGACAGTGCGGCACTCCCTCAGTACTGCCCCTCCGACAGTGCGGCGCTCCCTCAGTACTGCCCCTCCGACAGTGCGGCGCTCCCTCAGTACTGCCCCTCCGACACTGCGGCGCTCCCTCAGTACTGCCCCTCCGACAGTGCGGCGCTCCCTCAGTACTGCCCCTCCGACAGTGCGGCGCTCCCTCAGTACTGCCCCTCCGACACTGCGGCGCTCCCTCAGTACTGCCCCTCCGACAGTGCGGCACTCCCTCAGTACTGCCCCTCCGACAGTGCGGCGCTCCCTCAGTACTGCCCCTCCGACAGTGCGGCACTCCCTCAGTACTGCCCCTCCGACAGTGCGGCACTCCCTCAGTACTGCCCCTCCGACAGTGCGGCGCTCCCTCAGTACTGCCCCTCCGACACTGCGGCGCTCCCTCAGTACTGCCCCTCCGACAGTGCGGCGCTCCCTCAGTACTGCCCCTCCGACACTGCGGCGCTCCCTCAGTACTGCCCCTCCGACAGTGCGGCGCTCCCTCAGTACTGCCCCTCCGACAGTGCGGCGCTCCCTCAGTACTGCCCCTCCGACACTGCGGCGCTCCCTCAGTACTGCCCCTCCGACAGTGCGGCACTCCCTCAGTACTGCCCCTCCGACAGTGCGGCGCTCCCTCAGTACTGCCCCTCCGACAGTGCGGCACTCCCTCAGTACTGCCCCTCCGACAGTGCGGCACTCCCTCAGTACTGCCCCTCCGACAGTGCGGCGCTCCCTCAGTACTGCCCCTCCGACAGTGCGGCGCTCCCTCAGTACTGCCCCTCCGACAGTGCGGCGCTCCCTCAGTACTGCCCCTCCGACAGTGCGGCGCTCCCTCAGTACTGCCCCTCCGACAGTGCGGCGCTCCCTCAGTACTGCCCCTCCGACAGTGCGGCGCTCCCTCAGTACCGCCCCTCCGACAGTGCGGCGCTCCCTCAGTACCGCCCCTCCGACAGTGCGGCGCTCCCTCAGTACTGCCCCTCCGACAGTGCGGCGCTCCCTCAGTACCGCCCCTCCGACAGTGCGGCGCTCCCTCAGTACTGCCCCTCCGACAGTGCAGCGCTCCCTCAGTACCGCCCCTCCGACAGTGCGGCGCTCCCTCAGTACTGCCCCTCCGACAGTGCGGCGCTCCCTCAATACTGCCCCTCCGACAGTGCGGCGCTCCCTCAGTACTACCCCTCTGACAGTGTGGCGCTCCCTCAGTAGCGCCCCTCTGACAGTGCGGCGCTCCCTCAGTACCGCCCCTCTGACAGTGCGGTGCTCCCTCAGTACCGCCCCTCCGACAGTGCGGCACTCCCTCAGTACTGCCCCTCCGACAGTGCGGTGCTCCCTCAGTACCGCCCCTCCGACAGTGCGGCGCTCCCTCAGTACCGCCCCTCCGACAGTGCGGCGCTCCCTCAGTACCGCCCCTCCGACAATGTGGCGCTCCCTCAGTACTGCCCCTCCGACAGTGCGGTGATCCCTCAGCACTGCCCCTCCGACAGTGCAGCGCTCCCTCAGTACTGCCCCTCCGACAGTGCGGCGCTCCCTCAGTACTGCCCCTCCGACAGTGCAGCGCTCCCTCAGTACTGCCCCTCCGACAATGCGGCGCTCCCTCAATACCGCCCCTCCGACAGTGCGGCGCTCCCTCAGTACCGCCCCTCCGACAGTGCAGCGCTCCCTCAGTACTGCCCCTCCGACAGTGCGGCGCTCCCTCAGTACTGCCCCTCCGACAGTGCAGCGCTCCCTCAGGACCGCCCCTCCGACAGTGCGGCGCTCCCTCAGTACTGCCCCTCCGACAGTGCGGCGCTCCCTCAGTACCGCCCCTCCGACAGTGCGGCGCTCCCTCAGTACTGCCCCTCCGACAGTGCGGCGCTCCCTCAGTACCGCCCCTCCGACAGTGCGGCGCTCCCTCAGTACCGCCCCTCCGACAGTGCGGCACTCCCTCAGTACCGCACTGGGAGTGTCGGCCTGGATTATGGGCTCAAGTCTCTGGAGTGCGACTCGAACCCACGACCTTCTGAAAAAGAAGGGAAAGTGCCACCCACTGAGCCACGGATGATACTCTACTGCCGAGCCTTTATTAATTGGTCTTCTCTACGTACGAATATCGGGAACTGCGAGTCTGCCCCCAGTGTTTATCCAGGCTTTTGCACAGAATGACATCGAATGTACAACACAGAAACAGGCCATTCGGCCCATCTGCTCCGTGCCGGTGTTTATGCTCCACACCAGCCTCCTCCCGCCCCTCTTCATCTCACCCCATCAGCAGATCCTTCTATTCCTTTCTCCCTCATGTGTTTATCCAGCTTCCCCTTAAATGTATCTACGCTCTTCGCCTCAACCACTCCCTGTGGTAGCGAGTTCCACATTCTCACCACTCTCTGGGTAAAGAAGTTTCTCCTGAATTCCCGATTGGATTTATTAGTGACTCTCTTATATTGACGGCCCCTAGTTCTGGTCTCCCCCCACAAGTGGAAACATCTTCTCTACGTCTACCCTATCGAACCCCATCATAATCTTAAAGGCCTCGATCAGGTCACCCATCGATTAAGTGAATGGGCAAATGGATTTCAATGTAGGCAAATGTGAGGTCATCCACTTTGGACCTAAAAAGGATAGAACAGGGAACTTTCTAAGTGGTGAAAGGCTGAAAACAGTGGAGGTCCAAAGAGACTCGGGGGGTCCAGGCACACAGATCATTAAAATGTCACGAACAGGTACAGAAAATAATCAGAAAGGCTAATGGAACGCTGGCCTTTATATCGAGAGGACTGGAATACAAGGGGGTAGAAGTTATGCTGCAGCTGTACAAAGCCCTGGTTAGACCACACCTGGAGCACTGGGAGCAGTTCTGGGCACCACACCTTAGGAAGGATAGATTGGCCCTGGAGGGAGGGCAGCGCAGGTTTACCAGAATGATACCCGGACTCCAAGGGTTAAATTACATAGAAACATAGAAACATAGAAGATAGGAGCAGGAGTCGGCCATTCGGCCCCTCGAGCCTGCTCCACCATTCAATGAGATCATGGCTGATCATCCAAATTCAGTACCCTGTCCCTGCCTTCTCCCCATATCCCTTGATCCCTTTAGCCTTAAGAAATATATCTAACTCCTTCTTGAATATATTTAATGAATTGGCCTCTACTGCCTTCTGTGGTAGAGAATTCCACAGGTTCACCACTCTCTGGGTGAAGAAATTCCTCCTCATCTCATTCCTAAATGGCTTATCCCTTATCCTTAGACTGTGATCCCTGGTTCTGGACTCCCCCGCCATCGGGAACATCCTTCCTGCATCTTACATAAGAAGAACATAAGAAGTAGGAGCAGGAGTAGGCCATACGGCCCCTCGGGCCTGCTCCGCCATTCAATAGGATCATGGCTGATCCGAATCTAGACTCACGTCCACTTCCCTGCCCTCTCCCCGTAACCCCCAATTCCCTTAACGGCTAGGAAACTGTCTATCTCCGTTTTAAATTTATTTAATGTCGCAGCTTCCACAGCTCTCTGAGGTAGCAAATTCCATAGATTTACTACCCTCTGAGTGAAGAAGTTTCTCCTCATCTCAGTTTTGAAAGGGCAGCCCCTTATTCTAAGATTATGCCCCCTAGTTCTAGTCTCACCCATCAGTGGAAACATCCTCCCCGCATCCACCCTATCAAGCCCCCTCACAATCTTATATGTTTCGATAAGATCGCCTCTCATTCTTCTGAACTCCAATGAGTAGAGGCCCAACCTACTCAACCTTTCCTCATACGTCAACCCCCTCATCTCCGGAATCAACCGAGTGAACCTTCTCTGAACTGCCTCGAGAGCAAGTATATCTTTTCTTAAATATGGAAACCAAAACTGCACGCAGTATTCCAGGTGTGGCCTCACCAATACCCTGTATAACTGAAGCAAGACTTCCCTGCTTTTATACTCCATCCCCCTTGCAATAAAAGCCAAGATTCCATTGGCCTTCCTGATCACCTGCTGTACCTGCATACTAACCTTCTGTGTTTCATGCACCAGGACCCCCAGATCCCTTTGTACTGTAGCACTTTGCAGTTTCTCTCCATTTAGATAATAACTTGCTCTTTGATTTTTTCTGCCAAAGTGCATAACCTCACACTTTCCAACATTATGTTCCATCTGCCAAATCTCTGCCCACTCACTTCGCCTGTCTATGTCCTTTTGCAGGTTTTTTATGTCCTCCTCACTCACTGCTTTCCCTCCCATCTTTGTATCGTCGGCAAACTTGGATACGTTGCACTCGGTCCCCTCCTCCAAATCGTTAATATAGATTGTAAAGAGTTGGGGTCCCAGCACTGACCCCTGCGGAACACCACTAGTTACTGATTGCCAACCTGAGAATGAACCATTTATCCCAAATCTCTGTTTTCTGTTATATAGCCAATCTTCCACCCATGCCAGTATATTACCCCCAATCCCATGATTTTTTATCTTGTGCAGTAATCTTTTGTGTGGCACCTTGTCAAATGCCTTTTGGAAGTCCAAATACACTACATCCACTGGTTCCCCTTTATCCACCCTGTTTGTTACATCCTCAAAGAATTTGAGCAAATTTGTCAAACATGACTTCCCCTTCATAAAACCATGCTGACTCTGTCCGATTAAATTATGCTTAACCAAATGTCCTGTTACTGCTTCCTTAATAATGGACTCCAATATTTTACCAACCACAGATGTTAGGCTACTCTGTCTAGTCCTGTTAGAATTTTATAAGTTTCAATGAGATCCCCTCTCATTCTTCTAAACTCCAGTGAGTATAAGCCCAATCGACCCAATCTCTCCTCATACATCATTCCTGCCATCCCAGGTATCAGTCTGGTGAATCTTCGCTGCACTCCCTCCATGGCAAGAACATCCTTCCTCAGATAAGGCGACCAAAACTGCACACAATACTCAAGGTGTGGTCTCACCAAGGCCCTGTGCAACTGCAGCAAGACATCCTTGTTCCTGTACTCAAACCCTCTCCCTACGAAGGCCAACATACCATTTGCCTTCTTAACCGCCTGCTGCACCTGCATGCTTACCTTCAGCGACTGGTGCACAAGGACACCCAGGTCTCGTTGCACTTCCAATTCTCCCAATCTATTGCCATTCAGATAATAATCTGCCTTCCTGTTTTTGCCACCAAAGTGGATAATCTCGCATTTATCCACATTATACTGCATCTGCCATGCATCTGCCCAATCACCCAACCTGTCCAAATCATCCTGGAGTTTCTCGGCATCCTCCTCACATCACAAACGCCCACCCAGCTTCATGTCGTCTGCAAATTTGGAGATATTACATCTAGTTCCCTCGTCCAGATCATTAATATATATTGTGAATAGCTGGGGTCCTAGGACCGATCCCTGCGGTACCCCACTAGTCACTGCCTGCCACTCGGAAAAAGACCCGATTATTCCAACTCTTTGCTTCCTGTCTGCCAACCAGTTCTCTATCCAAGTCAGGACCTTGCCCCCAATCCAATGTGCTTTAACTTTACACGCTAATCTCTTATGTGGGACTATATCGAAAGCCTTCTGAAAGTCCAAATACACCACATCCACTGGTTACGAGGAGAGATTACACAAACTAGGGTTGTATTCCCTGGAATTTAGAAGGTTAAGGGGTGATCTGATGGAAGTTTTCAGGATATTAAGGGGAACTGATAGCGTAGAGAGAGAGAAACTATTTCCGCTGGTTGGGGAGTCTAGGACTAGGGGGCAGAGTCTAAAAATTAGAGCCAGACCTTTCGGGAGTGAAGTTAGGAAACACTTCTACACACAAAGGGTGGGAGAAGTTTGGAACTCTCTTCCGCAAACGGCAATTGATGCTGGGTCAATGAATTTTAAATCTGAGATTACACAAGACGTAGGAGCAGGAGTCGGCCATTCGGCCCCTCGAGCCTGCTCCACCATTCAATGCGATCATGGCTGATCTGATCTTTTCCTCACCTCCACTTCCCTCCCCGCTCCCCGTAACCCTCGACTCCCCTCCCATTCATAAATCTCCACCTTGAATATACTCAACGACTGAGCCCTCCACAGCCCTCTGGGGTAGAGAATTCCAAAGATTCCCCACCCTCTGAGGGAAGAAATTCCTCCTCATCTCCGTTGATAGCTTCCTGTTAACCAAAGGTATTAAGTGACATGGGGGCAAAGGCGGGTAGATGGAGTTAGGTCACAGATCAGCCATGATCTCATGGAATGACGGAACAGGTTGGAGGGGTTGAATGGCCTCCTCCTGTTCCTATCTTCCTACGTCCCTCAGCCCTCTCTTTTCTAGAGAAAAGGGCCCCAGCCTGTTCAGCCTTTCCTGATAGTTAGAACCTCTCAGTTCTGGTATCATCCTTGTAAATCTTTATTGCACCTTCTCCAGTGCCTCGATATTCTTTTTGGCCAAGTTATCAAACGTTAATTTATGAGCGATGAGAAAAACAAGGCATGATTCACAGACCGGCCCAGACACGAAAGAGCCCAGCGTGATTCTGGATAAGACATAGAGTCACACCGAGCTCATCTGTTGGCTTCCTGTAAGTGGGTCTGTCTAGCCTTGCAAACACGAGGTTGATGCGTCACCTGTATTCGGTTTAATCCGCTCCGTAAACTTCAGCTCCGCCCAAACTCCGTGTCCCAACTTGCACCGAGTCCCGTTCACGCATCACCCCCTGCACCCTCTGACCTACATTGGCTCCCAGTTAAGCAACGCTCCCAATTCGAAAATTCTCATCCTTGTGTTCAAATCCCTCCATGGTCTCGTCCCCCTTCCCTATCTCTGTAATCCCCAGCATCGAAGCTCTGACCAGCTCCGATGGACGGGCCACATTGTCCGCATGCCCGACACGAGACTCCCAAAACAAGCGCTCTACTCGGAGCTCCGACACGGCAAGAGAGCCCCAGGTGGGCAGAGGAAACGCTTCAAGGACACCCTCAAAGCCTCCTTGAAAAAGTGTAACATCCCCACCGACACCTGGGAATCCCTGGCCCAAGACCGCACAAAGTGGAGGAGGAGCATCCGGGAAGGCGCCGAACACCTTGAGTCTCTTCGCCGGGAGCAAGCAGAAGCCAAGTGCAAACAGCGGAAGGAGCGCACGTCAACCCAAACACCCCACACCCACCCGCCCCTTCAACCACCGTCTGCCCCACCTGTGACAGAGACTGTAGGTCCCGCATTGGACTCATCAGTCACCTGAGAACTCATTCTTAATGTGGAAGCAAGTCATCCTCGGTTCCGAGGGACTGCCTAAGAAGAAGAACAAAAACCTCCTCCAGCCCTGCAACCCTCCGCGATCTCTGCACTCCTCCAATTCCGGCCTCTCGCGCATCCCCCCGATTTCCATCACTCCACCATTGGCGGCCGTGCCTTCAGCCGCCTGGGCCCCGAGCTCTGGAATTCCCTCCCTAAACCTCTCCGCCTCTCTCTCCTTCTTTAAGACGCTCCTTAAAACCGACCTCTTTGACCCAGCTTTTGGTCACCTGTCCTAATGTCTCCTTATGTGGCTCGGTGTCGAATTATGTCTGATAATCGCTCCTGAGAAGCGGCTTGGGACGTTTAACTACGTTCAAGGCGCTATATAAATGCAGGTTGTTGTTGTTCTGAGGATTGGGCCTAGTTTTCAATCCCCCTAATGCTCCCCCTTTCCTAAAGGAGGGGAGTAGGACACGAGTGAGGCGGTTGTGGTACTGCACTAGCGAGGGAGCTTAATAGAAGAAAGAAAGGATATGGGGGAGAAATTCGGTGGAGGCCCAAATCAGCGCTGTGATCGGAGCAGTAGCGACCGCCGGAAATTCAGCTTGAGCGCCCCGAGAGGGAGACTGGGCGCTGCTCGAGGCGCTCCCCGTCCCTCTTAGGGCGCTGAAACTGAATATCGCAGCGCAACGTGCCGCGGCGCCATACGCTGCGGCACGGCGCGCTGCGGTACTGCAGCCCTTCCTCCCATTCTTAAAGGGGAGGGGCCTGCACCAGCGTGATCGGAGATCGCGACTGCCGGCGAAAGAGCCCGGCACCGAGGAGAAGTGCCGGGCTCTCGGAAAACAGCCGGCACTGCCCGGGGGTGGGGCGGGATCAGGAGGCCGGGGACGGAGGTGCTGGCAGGCGGCCGCCGGAAAAAATGGCCGCCCCGCACCTCCACCTTAATTTGCGCCACTGCCGCCACAGGAAGGCCCCGTGAACCGGGCGCGATTTGCGAGCGGCGCGATAGAGGCGGGCGCTACCGAATATCGCGATCGGGGCGGTAGCGGGGCGCTGCGCGCACCGATGACGTCATCGGTGGCGGCGCAGCGCAACAGGCTAGCGCCGCCATTAGCGCCCCAGCTAAATATCGCGGGAGGCGTGGCCAGTGGCGCTAAAGCCACTGGGCGCCCTCTTTAGGCGCTAACTGGTGGTGCAGCCCACCGAATTTCTAGGCCAAACAGTTAAACATTCAATATGATCATGGCTGATCCTCTATCTCAATCCCATATTCCCGCTCTCTCCCCAGACCCCTTGATGCCTTTTGTGTCCAGAAATCTATCGATCTCCTTTTTAAATATATTCAGTGACTTGGCCTCCACAGCCTTCTGTGGTCGAGAATTCCACGGGTTCACCACCCTCTGAGTGAAGAAATTTCTCCTCATCTCAGTCCTAAATGTCCTACCCCGTATCCTGAGACTGTGACCCCTCGTTCTAGACCCCCCCCAGCCAGGGGAAACATCCTCCCTGTATCCAGTCTGTCTAGCCCTGTCAGAATTTTATACGTTTCAATGAGATCCCCTCTCATTGAAACGTATAAAGTGACCAGATCATCTGTTTTAGTGATGTTGGTTGAGGGATAAATATTGACCCCAGGACACCGGGGAGAACTCCCCCTGCTCTTCTTCCAATACTGGCCGTGGGATCTTTTACATCCACCCGAGAGGGCAGACGGGGCCTCGGTTTAACGTCTCGTCCGAAAGATGGCACCTCCGACAGTGCGGCGCTCCCTCGGTACTGCCCGTCCGACAGTGTGGCGCTCCCTCAGTACTGCCCCCCCGACAGTGCGGCACTCCCTCAGTACTGCCCCCCCGACAGTGCGGCGCTCCCTCAGTACTGCCCCTCCGACAGTGCGGCGCTCCCTCAGTACTGCTCCTCCGACAGTGCGGCGCTCCCTCAGTACTGCACCTCCGACAGTGCGGCGCTCCCTCAGTACTGCCCCTCCGACAGTGCGGGGCTCCCTCAGTACCGCCCCTCCGACAGTGCGGCGCTCCCTCAGTGCGTCCCCTCCGACAGTGCGCGCTCCCTCAGTACCGCCCCTCCAACAGTGCGGCACTCCCTCAGTACTGCCCCTCCAACAGTGCGGCGCTCCCTCGGTACTGCCCCTCCGACAGGGCGGCGCTCCCTCAGTACTGCCCCTCCGACAGTGCGGCGTTCCCTCAGTACTGCCCCTCCGACAGTGCGGCGCTGCCTCAGTACTGCCCCTCCGACAATGCAGCGCTCCCTCAGTACTGCCCCTCCGACAATGCGGTGCTCCCTAAGTACCGCCCCTCCGACAGTGCGGTGCTCCCTCAGTACTGCCCCTCCGACAGTGCGGCGCTCCCTCAGTACTGCCCCTCCGACAGTGCGGCGCTCCCTCAGTACCGCCCCTCCCACAGTGAGGCACTCCCTCAGTACCGCCCCTCCGACAGTGCGGCGCTCCCTCAGTACCGCCCCTCCCACAGTGCGGCGCTCCCTCAGTACTGCCCCTCCGACAGTGCGGCGCTCCCTCAGTACCGCCACTCCCACAGTGCGGTGCTCCCTCAGTACCGCCCCTCCGGCAGTGCGGCGCTCCCTCAGTACCGCCCCTCCCACAGTGCGGCGCTCCCTCAGTACCGCCCCTCCCACAGTGATGCACTCCCTCAGTACCGCCCCTCCAACAGTGCGGTGCTCCCTCAGCACTGCCCCTCCGACAATGCAGCGCTCCCTCAGTACTGCCCCTCCGACAATGCGGTGCTCCCTCAGTACCGCCCCTCCGACAGTGCGGTGCTCCCTCAGTACTGCCCCTCCGACAGTGCGGCGCTCCCTCAGTACTGCCCCTCCGACAGTGCGGCGCTCCCTCAGTACCGCCCCTCCCACAGTGAGGCACTCCCTCAGTACCGCCCCTCCGACAGTGCGGCGCTCCCTCAGTACCGCCCCTCCCATAGTGCGGCGCTCCCTCAGTACTGCCCCTCCGACAGTGCGGCGCTCCCTCAGTACCGCCCCTCCCACAGTGCGGTGCTCCCTCAGTACCGCCCCTCCGACAGTGCGGCGCTCCCTCAGTACCGCCCCTCCCACAGTGCGGCACTCCCTCAGTACCGCCCCTCCCACAGTGATGCACTCCCTCAGTACCGCCCCTCCAACAGTGCGGTGCTCCCTCAGCACTGCCCCTCCGACAGTGCGGCGCTCCCTCAGTACCGCCCCTCCGACAGTGCGGCGCTCCCTCAGTACTGCCCCTCCGACAGTGCGGCGCTCCCTCAGCACTGCCCCTCCGACAGTGCGGCGCTCCCTCAGTACCGCCTCTCCGACAGTGCGGCGCTCCCTCAGTACCGCCCCTCCCACAGTGAGGCACTCCCTCAGTACCGCCCCTCCGACAGTGCGGCGCTCCCTCAGTACCGCCCCTCCCATAGTGCGGCGCTCCCTCAGTACTGCCCCTCCGACAGTGCGGCGCTCCCTCAGTACCGCCCCTCCCACAGTGCGGTGCTCCCTCAGTACCGCCCCTCCGACAGTGCGGCGCTCCCTCAGTACCGCCCCTCCCACAGTGCGGCACTCCCTCAGTACCGCCCCTCCCACAGTGATGCACTCCCTCAGTACCGCCCCTCCAACAGTGCGGTGCTCCCTCAGCACTGCCCCTCCGACAGTGCGGCGCTCCCTCAGTACCGCCCCTCCGACAGTGCGGCGCTCCCTCAGTACTGCCCCTCCGACAGTGCGGCGCTCCCTCAGCACTGCCCCTCCGACAGTGCGGCGCTCCCTCAGTACCGCCTCTCCGACAGTGCAGCGCTCCCTCAGTACCGCCCCTCTGACAGTGCGGCGCTCCCTCAGTACTGCCCCTCCAACAGTGCGGCGCTCCCTCAGTACTGCCCCTCCGACAGTGCGGCGCTCCCTCAGTGCTGCACCTCCGACAGTGCGGCGCTCCCTCAGCACTGCCCCTCCGACAGTGCGGTGCTCCCTCAATACCGCCTCTCCGACAGTGCGGCGCTCCCTCAGTCCCGCCCCTCCGACAGTGCGGCGCTCCCTCAGTACTGCCCCTCCAACAATGCGGCGCTCCCTCAGTACTGCCCCTCCGACAGTGCGGCGCTCCCTCAGTACTGCCCCTCCGACAGTGCGGCGCTCCCTCAGTACTGCCCCTCCGACAGTGCGGCGCTCCCTCAGTACTGCCCCTCCGACAGTGCGGCGCTCCCTCAGTACTGCCCCTCCGACAGTGCGGCGCTCCCTCAGTACTGCCCCTCCGACAGTGCGGCGCTCCCTCAGTACCGCCCCTCCGACAGTGCGGCGCTCCCTCAGTACTGCCCCTCCGACAGTGCGGCGCTCCCTCAGTACTGCCCCTCCGACAGTGCGGCGCTCCCTCAGTACCGCCCCTCCGACAGTGCGGCGCTCCCTCAGTACCGCCCCTCCGACAGTGCGGCGCTCCCTCAGTACTGCCCCTCCGACAGTGCGGCGCTCCCTCAGTACTGCCCCTCCGACAGTGCGGCGCTCCCTCAGTACTGCCCCTCTGACAGTGCGGCGCTCCCTCAGTACTGCCCCTCCGACAGTGCGGCGCTCCCTCAGTACTGCCCCTCCGACAGTGCGGCGCTCCCTCAGTACTGCCTCTCCGACAGTGCGGCGCTCCCTCAGTACTGCCCCTCCGACAGTGCGGCGCTCCCTCAGTACCGCCCCTCCGACAGTGCGGCGCTCCCTCAGTACTGCCCCTCCGACAGTGCGGCGCTCCCTCAGTACTGCCCCTCCGACAGTGCGGCGCTCCCTCAGTACTGCCCCTCCGACAGTGCGGCGCTCCCTCAGTACTGCCCCTCCGACAGTGCGGCGCTCCCTCAGTACTGCCCCTCCGACAGTGCGGCGCTCCCTCAGTACCGCCCCTCCGACAGTGCGGCGCTCCCTCAGTACCGCCCCTCCGACAGTGCGGCGCTCCCTCAGTACTGCCCCTCCGACAGTGCGGCGCTCCCTCAGTACCGCCCCTCCGACAGTGCGGCGCTCCCTCAGTACCGCCCCTCCGACAGTGCGGCGCTCCCTCAGTACCGCCCCTCCGACAGTGCGGCGCTCCCTCAGTACCGCCCCTCCGACAGTGCGGCGCTCCCTCAGTACCGCCCCTCCGACAGTGCGGCGCTCCCTCAGTACTGCCCCTCCGACAGTGCGGCGCTCCCTCAGTACCGCCCCTCCGACAGTGCGGCGCTCCCTCAGTACTGCCCCTCCGACAGTGCGGCGCTCCCTCAGTACCGCCCCTCCGACAGTGCGGCGCTCCCTCAGTACCGCCCCTCCGACAGTGCGGCGCTCCCTCAGTACCGCCCCTCCGACAGTGCGGCGCTCCCTCAGTACTGCCCCTCCGACAGTGCGGCGCTCCCTCAGTACCGCCCCTCCGACAGTGCGGCGCTCCCTCAGTACCGCCCCTCCGACAGTGCGGCGCTCCCTCAGTACTGCCCCTCCGACAGTGCGGCGCTCCCTCAGTACTGCCCCTCCGACAGTGCGGCGCTCCCTCAGTACCGCCCCTCCGACAGTGCGGCGCTCCCTCAGTACTGCCCCTCCGACAGTGCGGCGCTCCCTCAGTACCGCCCCTCCGACAGTGCGGCGCTCCCTCAGTACCGCCCCTCCGACAGTGCGGCGCTCCCTCAGTACTGCCCCTCCGACAGTGCGGCGCTCCCTCAGTACCGCCCCTCCGACAGTGCGGCGCTCCCTCAGTACCGCCCCTCCGACAGTGCGGCGCTCCCTCAGTACTGCCCCTCCGACAGTGCGGCGCTCCCTCAGTCCCGCCCCTCCGACAGTGCGGCGCTCCCTCAGTCCCGCCCCTCCGACAGTGCGGCGCTCCCTCAGTACTGCCCCTCCAACAGTGCGGCGCTCCCTCAGTACCGCCCCTCCGACAGTGCGGCGCTCCCTCAGTACCGCTCCTCCGACAGTGCGGCGCTCCCTCAGTACTGCCCCTCCGACAGTGCGGCGCTCCCTCAGTACCGCCCCTCCGACAGTGCGGCGCTCCCTCAGCACTGCCCCTCCGACAGTGCGGCGCTCCCTCAGTACTGCCCCTCCGACAGTGCGGCGCTCCCTCAGTACCGCCTCTCCGACAGTGCGGCGCTCCCTCAGTACTGCCCCTCCGACAGTGCGGCGCTCCCTCAGTACTGCCCCTCCGACAGTGCGGCGCTCCCTCAGCACTGCCCCTCCGACAGTGCGGCGCTCCCTCAGCACTGCCCCTCCGACAGTGCGGCGCTCCCTCAGCACTGCCCCTCCGACAGTGCGGCGCTCCCTCAGCACTGCCCCTCCGACAGTGCGGCGCTCCCTCAGCACTGCCCCTCCGACAGTGCGGCGCTCCCTCAGTACTGCTCCTCCGACAGTGCGGCGCTCCCTCAGTACCGCCCCTCCGACAGTGCGGCGCTCCCTCAGTACTGGCACTGGGAGTGTTGGCCTGGCTTTCTGTGCTCAAGTCCCTGGGGTGGGGCTCGAACCCACAACCTTCTGACTCAGAGGCGAGGGTGCAGCCCACTGAGCCACGTTAAGGAGCCTTTCAGGAGCGTCCTAAAGGAGGAGAGAGAGGCGGAGAGGTTTAGGGAGGGAATTCCAGAGCTCGGGGCCCAGGCGGCTGAAGGCACGGCCGCCAATGGTGGAGTGATGGAAATCGGGGGATGCTCAAGAGGCCGGAATTGGAGGAGCGCAGAGATATCGGAGGGTTGTGGGGCTGGAGGAGGTTACAGCGATAGGGAGGGGGGCGAGGAGGGCACGGAGGGATTTGAAAGCGAGGATGAGAATTTTGAAATCGAGGTGTTGCCGGAACGGCAGCCAATGTAGGTCAGCGCGCACAGTCGGGGGGTGATGGGTGAACGGGGACTCGGTGCGAGTTCGGACACGGGGCAGCAGGAGTTGGGATGAGCTGAAGTTTACAAAGGGTGGAACGTGGGAGGCCGGGCCAGGAGTGCGTTGGAATAGTCGGAGTCTGGAGGTAACAAAGGCATGGACGAGGGTTTCAGCAGCGGATGAGCTGAGGCGAGAGCGGAGACGGGCGATGAAGGAACAGCCGGCATATATATCCCCTGCTTCATCGCTGGAGTTGAGTTCGGGCGTGTCGTTGCCCCTTTAAGAGCGCCAAAACTTCGGGAGAGAGAGAGAGCGAGGGGGCAGTGTGGGTCTTCAGCCAGCGTCTGGAGTGAAACGCAGACGTCTGTCTGGGTTTGCGGGGCTGGAAATGTCAGGTCTCGCTGCCCTTCGCTTGATTTGTGCTTTTTTTTCTCGACGCCTTTGTGAACACAACAGGCAGCCGCCTCAGACGGAGGCCGGGGCCTATTGTCTCGGGTCCCTGACACGGAAACATGCCCAGCAGTCGAAGGGGCATAGAAACATAGAAACATAGGAGATAGGAGCAGGAGTCAGCCATTCGGCCGCTCGAGCCTGCTCCGCCATTCAATGCGATCATGGCTGATCATCCAAATTCAGTACCCTGTCCCTGCCCTCTCCCCATATCCCTTTAGCCTTAAGAAATATATGTAACTCCTTCTTGAATATATTTAATGAATTGGCCTCCACTGCCTTGTGTGGTAGAGAATTCCACAGGTTCACCACTCTCTGGGTGAAGAAATTCCTCCTCATCTCAGTCCTAAATGGCTTACCCCTTATCCTTAGGCTGTGACCCCTGGTTCTGGACTCCCCGACCATCGGGAACATCCTTCCTGCATCTAGTCTGTCTAGTCCTTATCTGAGGAAGGATGTTCTTGCCATGGAGGGAGTGCAGCGAAGATTCACCAGACTGATACCTGGGATGGCAGGAATGACGTATGAGGAGAGATTGGGTCGATTGGGCTTATACTCGCTGGGGTTTAGAAGAATGAGAGGGGATCTCATTGAAACTTATAAAATTCTAACAGGACTGGACAGACTAGATGCAGGAAGGATGTTCCCGATGGCGGGGGAGTCCAGAACCAGGGGTCACAGTCTAAGGATAAGGGGGTAAGCCATTTAGGACAGAGATGAGGAGGAATTTCTTCACCCAGAGAGTGGTGAACCTGTGGAATTCTCTACCACAGAAGGCAGTTGAGGCCAATTCATTAAATATATTCAAGAAGGAGTTGGATATATTTCTTGAGGCTAAAGGGATCAAGGGATATGGGGAGAAAGCAGGGCCAGGGTACTGAATTTGGATGATCAGCCATGATCACATTGAATGGCGGAGCAGGCTCGAGGGGCCGAATGGCCTACTCCTGCTCCTATATTCTGTGTTTCTATGCTTCTATGTCCTGTTAGGCACAGACAGCCCCATGAACTCCGAGCCTCTGAAAGATGCCACACAATCCCTAGGAGGAGGAGAGAGAGAGAGGCGGAGAGGTTTAGGGAGGGAATTCCAGAGCTCGGGGCCCAGGCGGCTGAAGGCACGGCCGCCAATGGTGGAGCGATGGAAATCGGGGGACGTGCGAGTGGCCAGAATTGAAGGAGCGCCGAGATCTCGGAGGGTTGTGCGGCTGGAGGAGGTTACAGAGATAGGGAGGCCGTGGAGGGAACTTGAGCACGAGAGATGAGAATTTGTAAAATTGAGGCGTTGCCGGGCCGGGAGCCAATGTAGGTCAGCGAGCACACGTCCTAGGGCCTACGGAGGCCAGGCATAGCGCGTCCTACAGGAGTTCAGCCAACCCAAACATGAGGCCTTCCTGGTTGCCATTGCTAGCAAGCAACGCGTCCCAACTTGCCCTCTCGTGCTCGCACTGTTTTCAGAGGCGATTACAAGAGTTGTGTCACTCAATAGAACTGCTCAGAGTAATTGTTAGTTACGTTAATTAAGCTTAAGCTGCCGCCTTGGAAATATAGGCTATCAAATTGCTACAAGGCCACCGTGAACAGCTCACCGCACAAAAAAATACTGCTGTCAACACACTGCCTCTCTCACTCCTGGTCTTGGAGCCGAGCCCAGGCCTGTGCTAAACTGGCTTCAAACACACTCTGCTTTGCCACACACCTGCCGGGCTACAAAGGGTTACTGTGGGCAACGGAGCATGGCCTGTGTGATTGATTGAGGCATCGGGAGAGGCCGGGAAGGGCTGGCCCAACAGGTTTGTTTTCCGACTTACGAGGAAGTGGAGAGGGGGAGTAAGCAGATTCCGTTTATGTTTGGCAGAAGGAGCTGTCAGGTGCCGTGTAATCGCTGGCAGAGAGAGAGAGAGTGTGTGAGGGAGAGAGAGAGAGAGAGCAGGAGGGAGAGAGAGAGGGAAAGAGAGAGGGAGAGAGAGAGAGAGAGAGAGAGAGGGAGGAGAGAGGGAGTGTGAGGGAGAGGAGAGAGAGAGAGAGAGGGAGGGAGTGTGAGGGAGAGAGAGAGAGAAGGAGGGAGTGTGAGGGAGAGAGAGAGAGAGAGAAGGAGGGAGTGTGAGGGAGAGAGAGAGAGAGAGAAGGAGGGAGTGTGAGGGAGAGAGAGAGAGAGAGAGGGGAGTGTGAGGAGAGAGAGAGAGAGAAGGAGGGAGTGTGAGGGAGAGAGAAGAGAGAGAGGGAGGGAGTGTGAGGGAGAGAGAGAGGGAGAGAGAGAGGGAGGACAGAGGAGTGTGAGGGAGAGGAGAGAGAGAGGGAGGGAGTGTGAGGGAGAGAGAGAGGGAAGGAGGGAGTGTGAGGGAGAGAGAGAGAGAAGGAGGGAGTGTGAGGGAGAGAGAGAGAGAAGGAGGGAGTGTGAGGGAGAGAGAGAGAGAAGGAGGGAGTGTGAGGGAGAGAGAGAGAGAAGGAGGGAGTGTGAGGGAGAGAGAGAGAAGGAGGGAGTGTGAGGGAGAGAGAGAGAGAGAGAAGGGGGAGTGTGAGGGAGAGAGAGAGAGAGAGAAAGGGGGAGTGTGAGGGAGAGAGAGAGAGAGAGGGAGTGTGAGGGAGAGAGAGAGAGAGAGGGAGTGTGAGGGAGAGAGAGAGAAGGACAGAGAGAGAGTGTGAGGGAGAGAGAGAGGAGGGAGTGTGAGGGAGAGAGAGAGAAGGAGGGAGTGTGAGGGAGAGAGAGAGAGAGAAGGAGGGAGTGTGAGGGAGAGAGAGAGAGAGGGGGAAGGAGAGAGAGAGAGAGAGAAGGGGGAGAGAGAGAGAGAGAGAGGAGGGAGTGTGAGGGAGAGAGAGAGAGAGGAGGGAGTGTGAGGGAGAGAGAGAGAGAAGAGGGAGTGTGAGGGAGAGAGAGAGAGAAGGAGGGAGTGTGAGGAGAGAGAGAGAAGGAGGGAGTGTGGAGGGAGAGAGAGAGAAGGAGGGAGTGTGAGGGAGAGAGAGAGAGAAGGAGGGAGTGTGAGGGGGAGAGAGAGAGAGGGGAAGGAGAGAGAGAGAGAGAGAAGGAGGGAGAGAGAGAGAGAGAGAGGGAGTGAGTGTGAGGGAGAGAGAGAGAGGGAGGGAGTGTGAGGGAGAGAGAGAGAGAAGGAGGGAGTGTGAGGGGAGAGAGAGAGAAGGAGGGAGTGTGAGGGAGAGAGAGAGAAGGAGGGAGTGTGAGGGGGAGAGAGAGAGAAGGAGGGAGTGTGAGGGAGAGAGAGAGAGAGGAGAGAGAGAGGGAGTGTGAGGGAGAGAGAGAGAGGAGGGAGTGTGAGGGAGAGAGAGAGAGAAGGAGGGAGTGTGAGGGAGAGAGAGAGAAGGGAGGAGTGTGAGGGAGAGAGAGAGAAGGAGGGAGTGTGAGGGAGAGAGAGAGAGAAGGAGGGAGTGTGAGGGAGAGAGAGAGAGAAGGAGGGAGTGTGAGGGAGAGAGAGAGAGAGAAGGAGGGAGTGTGAGGGGGAGAGAGAGAGAAGGAGGGAGTGTGAGGGAGAGAGAGAGAAGGAGGGAGTGTGAGGGAGAGAGAGAGAGGGGAGTGTGAGGGAGAGAGAGAGAGAGGAGGGAGTGTGAGGGAGGAGAGAGAGAGAAGGAGGAGTGTGAGGAGAGAGAGAGAGAGAGGAGGGGAGTGTGAGGGGAGAGAGAGAGAGAGAAGGGGGAGTGTGAGGGAGAGAGAGAGGGAGTGTGAGGAGAGAGAGAGAGAGAGGGAGTGTGAGGGAGAGAGAGAGAGGAGAGAGAGAGAGTGTGAGGGAGAGAGAGAGAAGGAGGGAGTGTGAGGGAGAGAGAGAGAGAAGGAGGGAGTGTGAGGGAGAGAGAGAGAGGAGGGGGAAGGGAGAGAGAGAGAGAAGGAGGGAGTGTGAGGGAGAGAGAGAGAGAGAGTGAGGGAGAGAGAGAGAGAGGAGGGAGTGAGGAGAGAGAGAGAGAGGGAGTGTGAGGGAGAGAGAGAGAGAAGGAGGGAGTGTGAGGGAGAGAGAGAGAGAGAAGGAGGGAGTGTGAGGGAGAGAGAGAGAAGGAGGGAGTGTGAGGGGAGAGAGAGAGAAGGAGGGAGTGTGAGGGAGAGAGAGAGAGAAGGAGGGAGTGTGAGGGAGGAGAGAGAGAGAAGGAGGGAGTGTGAGGGAGAGAGAGAGAAAGGAGGGAGTGTGAGGGGGAGAGAGAGAGAAGGAGGAGTGTGAGGGAGAGAGAGAGAGAGAGGAGGGAGTGAGGGGAGAGAGAGAGAGGGGAAGGAGAGTGAGAGAGAGAGAGGAGGAGGAGAGAGAGAGAGAGAGAGGGAGTGAGTGTGAGGGAGAGAGAGAGAGAGAGGGAGTGTGAGGGAGAGAGAGAGAAGGAGGGAGTGTGAGGGAGAGAGAGAGAGGAGGGAGTGTGAGGGAGAGAGAGAGAAGGAGGGAGTGTGAGGGGAGAGAGAGAGAGAGAGAGGAGGAGGAGTGTGAGGGAGAGAGAGAGGAGGGAGTGTGAGGGAGAGAGAGAGAGAGGGAGGGGAGAGATGAGGGGGAGAGAGAGAGAGGAGGGAGTGTGAGGGAGAGAGAGAGAGGAAGGATGGGATGTGTGAGGGGAGAGAGAGAGAAGGAGGAGTGTGAGGGAGAGAGAGAGAGAAGGAGGGAGTGTGAGGGAGAGAGAGAGAGAGATGAGGGAGTGTGAGGGAGAGAGAGAGAGAAGGAGGGAGTGTGAGGGAGAGAGAGAGAGAAGGAGGGAGTGTGAGGGAGAGAGAGAGAGAGAGTGGAGTGAGAGAGAGAGAGAGAGAAGAGGGAGTGTGAGGGAGAGAGAGAGAGAGGGAGTGTGAGGGAGAGAGAGAGAGAGGAGGGAGTGTGAGAGAGAGAGAGAGAGAAGGAGGGAGTGTGAGGGAGAGAGAGAGAGAGAGAGGGGGAGTGTGAGGGAGAGAGAGAGAGAGAGAGATGAGGGAGTGGAGGGGAGAGAGAGGAGGGTGGGTGAGTGAGAGAGAGAGAGAGAGGGAGGGTGAGGGAGAGAGAGAGAGTGGAGGAGTGAGAGGGAGAGAGGAGTGAGAGGTGAGTGAGAGGTGTGTGGTGGTGGGTGAGTGAGCTGGTGTGAGGTGTGAGTGTGTGGGTTGAGGGTGTGTGAGAGAAGGTGGGAGGTGGAGTGGGTGCGCAAGGAG